>NC_041059.1:33162758-33462758 GCF_900634775.1 Gouania willdenowi
AAACTATAATATTTCATATATATATATATATATTATAGCTTATTATGTATCAAAATACTAGTTTTAGGAGTCGCTGCTTTTACTTCTCAGAACAACATGTAAAGCTCAGTTAGAAGGATTTCTATGTGCACATATTGATCAGCTGTTTGTTAAAAAATGTCCCTGTGTGGCATTTTAGCATCAGCAAATTTAACCCAGAATTGTTTTTCTGGTCAGACTTTATTTGATAAAATTATATAGATTTATATCATATATCACCATTTTGAGAAAATATATTGAGATATGAGCTTTGGTCCATATTGTACAGCCCTAGTAGGAATGTTCACAGCATTTCAATGTTAATAAAGGTCGACCTCCAGATTCTAATCACATAATTGTATTTAGTAAGTGGTTGACAAGTGGCTATTTTAGATTTATTGTACACTTGTCTTAAAATATAAGGGATACTGGAGCTTGGTTGAGCTGGTGGGACGGCTCGTAGTGGGCGCCAGAAAATTTCCCTTATTTTCAAATCCAAAACTTGACAGGTATGCAAATGTATGCTCAAATGGCTTAATAACAATGTTTTTAGTCTACTAGTAAAGCCAAAAGATTCACTAGTAGACATAATGCAAATCACGTAGGAGGGATTATAACTAAATCAGCTCCCTGATTGGTTGGAATATTTTCGAAAGTCAATTGCAAGTCTGAATTTGCTTTTCCCCGCCCCTTGATAGCATATAGTGCTACTTGTAGGACCAGTGAGACTAATAGTGTGCTCAAGTACTAGTAAATCAAAGTGGAGTAAATGTACTACAAATGTGAGTACTAATAAAACTAATACTAGTAGTGTAACTGGTTGATATTACATTTAAACGTTTTCCACACAGTAGAAGGCTGAGGAACTGTTCCATGTGATTCTACTGTGGTTTACAGTCGACAGCAAAAATAAAGGAAATGGCCTCATCGTTCTAAAACCTTTGGATGGCTGTGTACGCTCTCAGCATTATCTTTGTTTTGAGAGTATTGTTGTAGCACTTAAGGTTTTCAGATGAATTTAGTTTTAAGGATACTATAGAAATTATGACGTAAAATAAATGTTCTTTAAAAGTAATTGTTTTTTCTTAATTATTCCAGTATTTTTGCTTAGCTGATCTTTTTGAGTTTCTAGAACATTGGTACACTATTTGTAGCTCTGACTGACAAATATTTGTGGTCAATGTGCACTATACCTTTCATACACAATTGATTTATTAGGTTTTCCATTTTAGTGATAAATGGTTACAAAGTTATTTGCATAAGTTTTGTACTCAAATTGATATCAATTGCTCCTCAGCATGAAATTAATCAAACTGAAATCTAATTTCACCTATGGCTCAAAAATGGTTAGAAATGGCCCTGATTTTACATTAAAACAAGTGAAATATTTGAAGATCACAAATCAATTGATCAGCTTTCAATAAAGAACCAATGTTGTCAGTTGTCAGACTGTCAGTGAGAAAGAGACCAGTTGTTTTTCAAAATTTATTTATGAAATCATACCAAAGTCATTGAACACTGTTGTCTGCACACCCAACCACGTACTGAACACACACACGCACCCACACACACAATCAGTGATGAAACGCCACATCAGTGCTCGACACAGGTGAATTCAGCTCCTACATGTTTACCGTTTGATGCCATGTGTCTCACTGCTATGGGCTCAGAGTGACTCCACCCGACACTAACTGTGTTTTCAACCCCAAAGTAGCCGTCTGTACAGTCTCAGTGAGCGCGCACGCACACAAACAGGTCAGAAATGGCTACAACTTCCTGTGTGTGGACGTGTGTCATCGCTGTGAGACAGACAGTGGGAGGAGCCTGTAGGTTAAAAACACAGTGGTGTCTGTAGTGAAAGGTTAAATGTTAACCATAACATGGAGTCAAAGCCTACAGTCATGTGATGTGATGGAGTGAATGCAGGCTGGATGCACACGGCGCCGCTCCCTCGCTCTCAGTCATTGATCAGAGCCAGGATCATGCTGCAGAAACAAGGTCACACACACACACACACACACACACACACACACACACACACACACACACACACACACACACACACACACACACACACACACACACACACACACACACACACACACGTGTGTCAGGGCAGTGTCCCCACACAACACCACAGCAGCTCTGTGCAGGGTTTTAATAAATAAGCCCATAAAATGTAACCTTCCACATGTGTTAGCTTTCTGTTAGCATGTCTTTTTATGATAACAGGTCCCATGTTTTAAATAATCTGTAAAATACACGAATAAATATTATCTATCATCCAATCTGTTTCTCATCTCTTGTTTACCTTGTTAGGCTTCCTTATCAATTAAAATATTGTTATTTGTAACTTTGGTGTGGGTGTCTGAGCCTTTTTTCTGTCAGTTCACTCCTCAATTTCAATTTTATTTTATGATAAAATGATCCTCAAGACACGTGACAGGCAAACCTGATATGGAACACATTTTAATAATTAAATAACTACAATTATAATTATGTCAATAATAGTAATTGATTATCGATTATGCAATTCCAATTATAATTGCCCCCAACCCTGGCCCTGTGTGTCCCACCTGTACAGGTAGATGAAGAAGCAGAGCAGGTGGTAACCCAGTTTGATCATGGCCTCCTTCATGTGGGACTTGAGCTGACCCCTGTTGTGGATCTCAGTGGGGTCGAACACCCCCATGTTTCCCATCGGGACCTTCACATACCTGCAGGAAGCAGAGAGTCACAGGCCCCGCCCTAATGGTGGAGGTGGATGGATGAACACTGATTACCTGTAGATGTTCCAAACAGCTACGGGCAGGTTTAGGACGAAGATGAACCAATGGAGCGATATCAACATCAGCATGGTGGACAAACACTGGCCCACCATCTCTGGAATCACCCACTGAGCACAAACCAGTACAGGAGACGTTGGACTCACAGCGAAAGACGAAAACAGAACTGACTGAACTAACTACACAACACAAACACATTACGCACAACCATAACATCTTACTCCCACCTTATAACATCCCCAATCCCTTCCATTTTCCTACCCTGACTCCCTCTTCCCTGTTCCCTTCCCCCTCGCCTAGGTGTAACACTGTCCTCTCTTTCTATACCTCCATATTATAAAGTATTTCTTACACTTCCTTAAGGAGGGCTGGTGATGGTCACAATTATGTAATAAAATTAATTCATTTATTCAATTGCAATAATAAAACGCATTGCTGTCACAAATAGAATGCAATTCTTGCAGTGTTGACCTTCGACAGAATGTGCAGACAAGACAATTCAATTTCAGAAATTCATACATCAGTTCATAACTGACTAATCTTTATCAAATTTGACTCTGTCATGAATCCGGATTGCACGTTTTAATTGTTTTTCTTAAATTTACTTTGCAAGATACATTGAGGACAAACCGCGCAATATCCTGAAACAACATTTAAAAATATCTACAAATCGTTCACTTTACAATATTGTGTGTGTGTGTGTTAAAGATCACACTTACTTTGTTCAGCTTTGAGCAGCAGGCCCGAGCATTGATGTAATCACATTCCAGATCAGAAAGAGTGATGATCTCATCATTAAGTCAAGGACCTTCAGCACAAAGATGTGTGTGTTTCTCCTGCTGGTTCTACAGGACACCTACATCTACACTAGAGCCCTATAAAACCATTTTATTTTTCTCCAAATTCCATGTTTTCCGCTTACATTTTTTTAATTTTGTTTTTTTTTTTTTTTTAGAAATATTTTTTTTTTTAGAAAATGATTAGTTTTTAACTTCTATGAGGAAACAAAATAAATACAAATAAAAATGTATGTCATAAATAAAAATGTAGCTTAAAATAATGAGTACAATACAATTAAAAGGTTGTAGCAATCCATGTAAGTTGTACTAACATGTGTGACTTCTCCTTTTTAAATCATTTATATGTCATATAAAGATGTATGAGAGCAGCATTAATGTCCTCAGGGATCAATGATTTACTGAACTTGAGCAGGTTTATTGATTAAGTTTTGATCAACTTTATTTAAATTAACTTAATTTAAATGATCCTAATGACATCATTCTGCTACATTAGTTTCTTTTCCTTACAATGCTTCTGGATGACAATAGCTAATATGCTTTTTGAAGCTCTTGGTATTTCATACACGCACACAGAAAAATATGTAACAGGAACATAAACAAACTTTACAAAAATAAAGTCACCTGTACATCTTTACCTTCGCCAAGCACAAAGCGCAGAGCAGAAGGTTATGTTTTACCCTGCGTTTATCTGTCTGTCTGTTAGCAAGATAACTTGAAAAGTTATCTTGCTAACAGACAGACAGACACCCTCCAGACAGACACCCTCAGGAAATGTTGATAATGGGATAAGGAACAGGTGATTAAATGTTGGCGATGTTCTGGTTACCAAAAAAATAAATACCAAAAAATAGGAAAATAGGAGCTGTGTCTGAGCCTGCTCCTTTAAGCGTGGTGGCTTATGGGTAATGTAGTAGTGATAGGGAAGGGCACTGTGTGTATGTTACGCCCAGTACTTGTGCTGTACTTGGCGGAGGTCTGCGCTCTCTGAGTGCTCTAGTGTTTTATATGTTAATAAGTAGCATGTGCATTGCCATGTTTCTGATACAATTCACGATACGATATATCACGACACAAAAAAATACGATATACATAGCGTTATATAACAAAATGGTAGGAAATACTATTTACTTAGATTTTTTTTTAAACTTACAATAACAAGTAAATGGTAATTAACTGTAATTCAATATCAAAAACAAGTGGTATGTTTCTGAAACTGTCAAATAATTTTTTTAAAGTTCAACCTTTGCTTTTACAACAGATTCTGATAAGTTCTTCATTTATTTTTAAAAATTAAAAAGTATGCGTTAGCACAATTACAAATTTTTTAATACGTTAAATGACGTGATTAAAAAAAATTGATTTTGACATTTTTTGGATCGATACAATAATCGCGCAGTGAAATATTGTAGGGCTCAAGACTGCGACCACAATGGCCGCATATGCGAGTATATTTTCAATGTGTGCGAGTGAAAATTTTATCTGGTCGCATCCGTGTGAGTGCGTATGGTTGACCTTATTTTGAACAGAGTGGCTGAGCGCTTTGTCACGTCCCTGTGTATTCAGTGGTTACCTGATGCTGAGATTTGCCATGGCCGAGAAGGCGTCATGGTTACGTGCAGCTTTCTCTGCCAATGTGTGTCTTTGTTTAAATGTCTTCTGAGTGTTGACTGGCTGGGAGGCTGGGGAAAGGGCGGGCGTAAGCAATGGCTCCCTATAGCTTTAATTAAAAAAACACTATTGAAATGAGGAGTTATTTTTTACAGAGGCTATTAATGATTAATGACAAAATCAAGATATAACAATTTGTTAACCTAAAATAAATCACTCAGCGTCTTCCTACTTCACCTCCTGCAACATCTACAGACCATTAACTTTCCTGCACCTGTAGCTAACCTTAAGTTTTAAATCCCTGATAAGAAACTAAACCAACAAAAACACTATTTTGGAAGAAAATAGAGATTTTAATTGTTTAGGAACAGATTCATTTAGCCACCAATGTGCAGGTTAAATATGCATGTTTTATGTGTGGCAAGAAATTAGTAATTAGCATGTGTTGATCACATGATCATGTGTTATCAAATTCAAGTTACTTTTTGTAGCCTTTCAAATACATTAACTAAAAAAAATATTTATATAACATTGTGTTGATGTAAACTGAGATGCGTAAGAATTTGAAGATGCAAGATACTGTTTTATTTCTTGATGTCAATTTTTAAAATTTTATTTTAAACAGTTTTTAAGTTTCCATTTACACGATCAATAAAAATCAAATCAAACATTATTCTATATAATTTTAACTGTATAGAATTTAATACACTGTATTGTCTTCATTGAGAAGGTATTTTTTGGCTATAGGAGGACTTTAATCCAGGTGAGATGAGGTTAAATAGTTCCTTGTAGAGTAAAGGTTGCAGACCCCTGACCAGGGGAAGAGGGTTAGGAGACCCCACTATAAGAGCTGGACCCTCTGTATTTAATTCCATGGGGTGAAGCAATGCTAAGTTGGTTATGCTACTGTTAACTTAATTCAAGTACAGCATTTCTGCAAAAAAAAAAAAAAAAAACAGAATACATGTAACCTGTTTTTATGCTTTGCTGTTATTAAAAAAAAAATTCTTACATCATTTTTTTAAATTATTACCAGTTATTTCAGCCACTGCTTGTTGCAGAACAACTTAATATTGTCACTAAAACCTGAAAACATTTTGCAAATATCTAAAGTCATTGTCAATCTTTACTTCATACAAAACTACGGTACGCTAGTTAAGTCAATTATTAATCAGCATGCGTGGCTATGCTGAGCCCCCCCCCCAAAACAAAAAAAGGGTGCGACCAAATTCTGTGGTGGTGCGACCAGTGCTACCACTGAAAAAGTTAGTGTAGAGCCCAGTATTGCGATATATCACTCATTTTGGTGCATCCCTAATACAAACCAGGTGAGTCGTAATAATTAATTATTCATATTTTAATGAAACTAAACAACACTAAAGGTGCTGTGAGGTGTTACTCAAAAGAGAAGTCCAATAATTCAGCAACTGACTGATGTCACATGAATCAATCAATAATCTAAAATGATCAAAAACAAATCAAGGCCGTGGCTATGAATATGTCAAACCTATCCATAGACTGCCACTCTACACATACAAAGTTTAGGTCACGTGATAGGTGCGCCACGTGACGTTAAGTTCCGTCAGTTGTATTTTAACTCATATTTATTTTTCGCTACTCCGCCAACCTTTTAATTTTAGCCCCATCCCTAATCCATGAAATACACTAAAATGTTTATTTTTGTCCGATATATTTTTTTAAAGTATATGTAAAATATGTTAAAATGAAAAATATTAATGACAAAAGGGGGATTCGAACCCACGTTAGCAGAATTTCAATAATCCGAGTCACATCGGGATATTGGACTGATTTACCAGCCTTTCAAACAATTATTTGTGTTTACTTCACCCAGGAAATAAATAACTTTTGTTTAAAAATAAAAAATAAAATTTGTGTGACGTGCTGCATTTATTTGTGTCTATGAATATATATTTTCTGGGCTCCCAAATGCTTTACTTTAGGAGCACATGTGTAGAGTGAATGAGGACAAATCTATCGTGTTTTAGCTGAATCCCACAGGTTTAACTCAGTGAGGAAGAAGCTAACAGCAGGGCTAGACTAAGGTCATTACATTATATTATATATCATAATAGCTACAGACCTCCGTCTGTTCATGAAGTGAAGCGGAGCTGACGCCCAACAGGCGGCTAAGCTAACATGCTAGCTTCTCTCTATCCCCGCACTCAGATCACATATCCCCTCACACTACCACACAGCAACAAGCGCAAAGGATACAAAGTAAACGGCGAGGAAGATAAGCGCACAGCAGTCCACCAGCGACAGGATGAACACCGCCGCCTCCATTTTTCCGCTTTTTCTCTGATTCACTCGCACTTCCGCTTTGGGTCACAGGAGAAGCTGCCTGAGGCGGTGCTGCCCTCCAGCGGGAGGTGACTGTAACTACACCCAGTGGACCGCTGTCTGTGCTACGCATAAAACTAATAATAAATACAGAACAGCTCACTTTTTTATTTAAAAGTCATTGACAGACCGGTCCACTTCATGCGCGATGTGAGCCAGCCAGCTACCCGGCACCACAAGTTTCAGGTCCCTTGATGAAAAAAAAAACTGCATTTGATGTTGCTTTGGACCATAATCATATAATAATCATTAACTTGAACCCTTGAGTAGCCTACAGTAATATAATCACAGCACTAAAGTGATTTTAATGATAACAGGTCATTGATACAATAACATGTGTCTGTCCCAACACCCAACCAAGCTCCAGTATCCCTTGTATTTTAAGACAAGCGTACAGGAAATCTAAAACAGACACTTGTCAACCACTTACTAAATACAATTATGTGATTAGAATCTGATAGGCCTACCTTTGTTGACATTGAAATGCTGTGAACATTCCTACTAGGGCTGGGTGATATCGACCATATATGATATAAATCTAGATAATTTTATCTCAAATGAAGTCTGACCAGAAGGACAATTCTGAGTTAAATTTGCGGATGCCACACAGACTCATTTATTAACAAACAGCTGCACAATATGTGCCACTTTTGGCTTATTCACCTGTAAAGGACAGCATGTGTGAGTGAGTTCTGTAGTGTGGCTTGTTATGGGGAAGGTCTGGGTTAGGACGCACTCATTGATCCATCTAACTGAGCTTTACATGCTTTTCTGAGAAGTAAAAGTAGTGACTCCTAAAACAAGTATTTTTAAAACAAAATATGATAAATATCAATATATGCTGTGTCACATCCTGCTGCTCTTTAGAAAAGAGCAGCATTTTTCAAGGTATTTACGCGAGTTCTTTGTTTTTTACACCAGAACTCTTGGGCGACCGTGGCTCAGGTGGTAGTGGGTCGTCTTCTGATCGAGAGGTTGGGGGTTCGATCCCAGTACCTGACTATGTGTCGAAGTGTCCTTGGGCAAGACACTGAACCCTAAGTTGCTCCCAGTGGTTGACAAGCACCTTGCATGGCAGTCCTGTCCCACTGGTGTGTGAATGTGAGAGTGAATGGGTGAATGAGCTGATATGTAAAGCGCTTTGAGACTGCTTCAGTGTGGTGATAAAGCGCTATATAAAATCAAGTCCATTTACCATTTACCATTCATTCATTCATCTGCTCTGTTTCACCCAGAGGGTGAGATGCAGGTCGGTGTTACATTTAATGTGGGTCGATACAATACCGAGCAGTGTTTTCTGTGACACCAACTGCGCGGAGAAGTCAGCGCAATGGTAAAATCTGAGCTTTGCATTTAATTGGCTTGGCGGACTCCGCTTTGCACGTGTTCGCCCAAGTATGTTTGAGCTTTAAGTGTTAACTTCCAACCAGTCCTTCTTTAGTGAGACTTTAGTAGTCACTCATGTATTTTGTCGACAGGGACAAGGCTGGCCTAGAGCAGTGAGTGCTATGTGATATGTGTAAGCCATTGAATTTATATTGAATTTTCATGCCAATTACAATTACAAAGTCAATTATCTAAACTCAATTACAATTTAATTACAAATACGACAGCAATACATTTTTTCAAGTACAATTCCAATTATAATTACCCTGTAATTGTAATTAATTATCAATTACGCAATTACAATTATAACTGACCCCAACCCTGACCCATGGAACAGCTGATTCTTACATGCCTTATGGTATTGTTCCCCAGTACAGCAGTTTTGGTCTCTAATTACTGAAAAACTGTCCTCCATTTTGGACTGCAGGATTCCTCTATCTCCAAATCTATGTCTGATAGGAGACCTGACGATGCTTAATCTTCCAGCAAACCAATCCAACCAATCCCTCCTTGCGGCACTCACCATAGCCAAAAAAAAAACAATATTAGTGAATTGGAAAGATAAAAAATTCTTTAACATCAACCAATGGCAAAATCTCCTCATAGAATTAATTTTCATGGAAAAGATGTCTATTCTCAGAAAATGGTAACTTCACTGAGTGTCTGATACTTTCTTGCTGTATTTCATTAAGAAATCAAGGTAGTAGTGGTATAAATATTACAAATAGTAAAGCTTCACACACACACACACACACACACACACACACACACACACACACACACACACACACACACACACACGCACACACACACACACACACACACGCACACACGCACACACATACACACACGGTGTGGAAAAAAACAAAAAAACAAAAAAAAAATGCAAAAAATTGCACCGATCATAAAACAAGTTACAAAAAGAAAGTTATGCTGAGTATGAAAACTCTTGTTCATTAAATTATACTTCATAATAGCAAAACTTGTTCTGTAAATAGTTTGTTATCGTGATCAAAACCATTGATCTGATGCTGATGCTGTCCTGTAAATAGTTTTCTAATCAACCCATATCAATTGCATGCTTAAAATAACATACCGGTTACAGCACTGCCCATTTCAAGACAATCTGATTCACTTCTAGGTCAAATCCCACCCACTTCCGGGTTAGGAAGATAAAGATACAGAAAATTAATAAGATTAACAGATACAGATACATGTTCAGAGAGGCTGTGGGCAGCCTTATATATCTAACAACATGTACACGCCCAGACTTAAGTTTTGTGGTAAGCAAGCTTTCACAAAACTTCTGTAAATCAACAGAGGAACATGGAGTATCTGTGAAGCATCTTCTACTTCTGACTGGGCAGCAGACCGCTCATACAGGTGCAGCACCACAGGATACTGTGTAGCCTAAGTAAAAACAGTTCTTTAGTTTCTTGGAAAACAAACAAACAGCCTACAGTAGCTCTCAACATGTGAAGCAGAATATATGGCTCTAGCTTCTGAAATGCAGGAGTGTATATGTCTCTAGAGCAGCTATTAAAAGGCATAGATGACTACAAATACAACCAAACAGTGGTGTATGAAGACAATCAGGGAACGATCGCTTCAGCCAAAATACCAAATACCACTTTGTAAGGTTCATGGTAAAACAAAGGAAACATGTCCTTGGTGTATTGCACGACTGAAGAAGAACTGGTGTAAATATGTTGTGAAATGTGACAGAGTTTATCTTCCTAGAGACCATCAGGATGTGACACATACACCTTCTGTTAGATTAATAACTGAGATTTTAACGTCTCCCACAGAGGAAGGAACGACGTAAGTCACCATGAAAAATCAGCCAATCACATGCGCCACAAATATACACTGCTTTATAAAGTGTTAAAGAATGTAAAGTCTGTAATAAATATGTCTAATAAGTCATTAGTGAATACTAGAGAACCATATGAGTCAGCATGAGAAATTATAATAAAATATATAATGAAAATAAAATGTTAATGTCTAACTTAAAGACAAACAATGGGAAATTAATAATAAATATACAATGTGTTGACTTGTATATAAACTGTAAGTATATTAAATAAACACATGTGCTTCATAAACACATTTATATTTTTATTTAGGCTGTTTTATAATTTAGGAATTAGGGCTGGGCGATATATCAAGATTCAAGATGTATCGAGTTTTCTATTTTGGTGATATAGAAAACTATAATATTTCATATATATATATATATATTATAGCTTATTATGTATCAAAATACTAGTTTTAGGAGTCGCTGCTTTTACTTCTCAGAACAACATGTAAAACTCAGAAGGATTTCTGAGCGCACATATTTGATCAGCTGTTTGTTAAAAAATGTCCCTGTGTGGCATTTTAGCATCAGCAAATTTAACCCAGAATTGTCTTTTTGGTCAGACTTTATTTGATAAAATTATATAGATTTATATCATATATCACCATTTTGAGAAAATATATTGAGATATGAGTTTTGGTCCATATTGTACAGCCCTAGTAGGAATGTTCACAGCATTTCAATGTTAATAAAGGTCGACCTACCAGATTCTAATCACATAATTGTATTTAATAAGTGGTTGACAAGTGGCTATTTTAGATTTATTGTACACTTGTCTTAAAATATAACGGATACTGGAGCTTGGTTGAGCTGGTGGGACGGCTCGTAGTGGGCGCCAGAAAATTTCCCTTATTTTCAAATTCAAAACTTGACAGGTATGCCTATAAGCCTAGATTTTTTTATTTTTTGGCGCCGCGACACCAATGCGCGTCAACTGTTTTGACCCAGCGGCTCACTCACACAGCCAGGATCAGACAGAAGCTGAAAGTAAGGGGAGGGGGAGGGTTTACGTGGACATACAAGTAATGATGATTGGCTAAAGGTAGAGTGATATTTCATGGTAAGCCAATCAGTGACAGAGTTTAGGTAAGTGGGCGTTGCTACCAAGCGTGTGCTGACAGTGAGAGGACAAGAAGCAACCCTGTGGAGCTTGAAGAAGTCTGTTCATTTAAAACTGATGTTTACAGTGTGGAAGTACAATCACTACAAAAAATACATGTCAAGTATCCTCTTCATACGCAAGTTATTCTAATCTAATGAAACATCTCTCAGCGGTGCACACCGCTACTAAGCTAGTGGCCAAAACAAATAACGCTATTAGGGCTGCACAGCGCTGAAAATGTTAAAATGAGCACCACATCCAAGTGTGTTAGTGCTCATTTGAGTACCTAACATTTTACAGTGCAGACTTTATTGCTATTCATGTTCTTGTTCTTAGGGATACAAACATTGTCTGGGGAAATGATTTCAGGTAGGTGCTGCTACTGTTAAAATGATCAAAAAAGCTAACCAGTACTGTTAACAGCAGTAATGTTATAGTGAAACTCGTGGGGTCATTTTATGAAGTCAGATGTCATCTGTAGGTTTTATTTAACTGCCAATTTTATTTTTCCTATCTTGTCAGAGAAAATTATCTGACCCATGAGTCAGACATTGAAAAAATGAGCGCAAGAAACAACCTCTGGTGCTCCTTGAGAACCAGATCAAAATTGTTGTGTGCACCCCTGGTTATGACATAGCCAGCAATGATGTGTTAACCTTAAGTGTACAGTACAAATGCTAAAATGACTATATAGTGAAGTATATTAAGATACTAGACAGGTAGTGTTTGTTTAAACAATAACATTGCTAAATCAGATTCTATAAATTATCCTGTTTAATAGCTTTGCAGCCAGTGAATCATGCAAACAGAAATACTTTTCACTTTTAAAAGTACTTTTGAGTACATTTCAGAGCCTTTACTTTTTACTTTTACTTGAGTAGATATTTGGATCAATACTTTTTACTTTTACTCGTCTTTTTTTTTACATAGGTATTTTACTTCTACTCAAGTAAGGAATCTGGGTACTTTTGCCATCTCTGTTGACAACAGGTGATGTGTTAAAGGAGGAAGTGTGGTGATACAGCGGAATGTTTTGACAGGTTAACTGTAAGGCTGTGTGTGAAGCAATAAAGAAAGCTGACTCAACATACTCCTTTTTCACGGCTTCTACATTGGTGATGCTGATATTTGAACATGTCTGCAGAGGGCGCACAAGGAGACAGGGCCGCAATGTTTGCCGCTACGGTCAAGTTATCAGAGTTTTGGCAACATGTCGTGGTTTCAACACGTTGAAGCCCAGTTTCAGCTCCGAGGAACCACTGCAGACGACACAAAATATTACCACATCGTTGCAGCCTTGGATTCGTTGACCACCTGTCGAGTGATGGGATTGCTGCGAGACCCACAGCAAATACTCAGCTCTCAAACATCAGCTCCTACGTCTGTTCCAGCTGTCCGACATGGAACGAGCGGATCGCCTGCTGTAACTCAACGGTATGGGTGACAGTAAACCCACAGAGCTGATGGAAAATATGCTTGCGTTGCTGGGATCAGGTGATACCTCGTTTCTACGCCAGCTCCCCCCGCAGGTGCGCACGGCTCTGGCCACTTCGCCTCTGGTGGTAGATAAAGACTACCAGGGTTTGGTGGAAGAAGCCGATGGTATGCTTCCATCAAAGTACATGCCGTGTGGCCGGCACAGCCTCAACACCAGCTGGAAGAGGACATACTGGCTGCTATCGTAGCGGTGAGGGACTGACACAAAGATGACAGTCAGCTGTGCTTTTTTCATTGGAGTTTCGGAAGCAGAGTCAAGCGCTGCACGCTGCCCTAAGAGCTGTGGGTGCAGAGAACACGGATAAGCTGCAGTTCATTAAACATAACCCGTTTTATGGAATACGACTCAGGTGTTGCTCTCCCATCTTTTAAAAGCTGTCGTTTTTCCTCAAAAGAAAGTTTCTCTGTTGTCTCTACCACTGTCACCCTGCCGGTAGTATTATATTCAGCCCACGAGCTAGAGGGTGGAGCAGCGGCCAAGCTGTATCAATTCACTAATGCACTCTGAACATATGTATAGCATTTAGCATAGCATGGTTACGTCCAAAGGCAGTGTAGAAAGCTGCCTGTTTACGTAAATGGTTGTCTTCTTGGGGAAATGACTGCGCATGAGCAAACACATAAAAACACGCTATGGGGCCAGAGGCAGAGCAGCAATGTGCTTTTGGGAGAGGGCGTGGCCTCCTCCTGCATTACAGCAGAGTGAGACTGTGCCGTACCAGGAAATAGTGATGTCATTTAGGCTATGAAAAGCAAAAAATGCTGACACTTTCAAACTTATAGGTACTGTGGGCTATCGGAAATGGAAAAATAAATAATTTATAATTATATTATAAATTAAAAAAAACATTTAAAAAATCAAAATATCAATTCACTCTTGGGTAGGCACTGGAGGGTAGCACTTGAAGTCTTGTACATAAGGCTGACATTACTCTGTCAATGTCTGTCATTAGCATGAATAAGGTGTCGTGAAGGCTGTCATTAAGTGTCGTTTTCTATAATTATGACACCTTTAGAGCTATGTTGGCACTTATCCTGCAGCCTTCTGCCAGAAATATTTATATTTTACTAAAACATGATTTGTTTTTGTCATTAAACCTAAAAAGAAGAGTTTTAAAAAGACTGGATGGTTATAACTTACAACACATCCATTCATTTTCTGACCCGCTAACTTACAGCACAGTGCAGATAAAATAATACAGAATAAATTTTAACAGCAGGCAGAGATCATTCACATTGTACTGTGATATTGTTTCTTTTTTTAGGATTTAAATGAAACATGATGCTGGAGTTAACATTAGGATGCACTGAAATGAATTTTTTTGGCTGAAACCGAAACACCAAAAAAAATTATTAGGCAAAATATTCATCGTATTGCATTTTTGGCTCTGAATGTGTACTAATCACTTTCATTAAAACATTGCTATTGTATACTATTATATTAATGCTTCAAAAAGTAAATCACTTAAAAACATGAAAATATTATTTTTTAGCACTGACATTCCAAAAACGCAAAATATAAAATAAAAAGTTAAACCTGACCCCACTCTTACATTAAATAATGTTGAAAGAGAGTCAAATTAAACAGGTTATCTAATTAAAACACATAGTATATGTGTCATAGTATAATATCTTGATGAAAATCAGCTTATTGGTTTTATTTATTATCCAAACATGTTGTTTAGATGCACACACTGAAAGTTCACAAAAAATACACGCACAACAATTAACAGTTAAATAAAAAGTAATGATATTAAAAAAAAAAAAAAACACTGACACAATTGGCTTCATGTTTATAGTATTTTTGTATAATTAAATACACATGTGGTGTTTAATGAACCAACATAACATTTGTGTTTGTGTTTATTTATTAAATGACAAATTGACTTGATTTATATAGAGCTTTATCCCTACAATGAAATTCTCAAAGTACTTTACATATCAGCTCATTCACCCATTTACATTCACACACCAATGGGACTAAACTGACTAAACCTCATCAAACCAACCAAATCCCTATTATTCACAGAATGATGATGTTATTATTATTATTATTATTATTATTATTATTATTATTATTATTATTATTATTATATATTATTATTATATTATTATTATTATATAATAATAATAATAATAATAATAATAATAATAATAATAATAATAATAACAAGATTTATATTTGACAAAGTGAAAGTATAGAATAAAATTCTATAAGATTTTATTTTGTGAATATTCTTTTATTCATTATTGTTTTATTTTTTGTTCATCAATTACGAGACAATTCAGGCAACTCCATTTAAACTCCAAGCAACCACACCTGGGGTCAGTTGAAAAATGCGGGGGAACAAACGTGCCAAAATAAATAAATAAATAAAAAATAATATATATATATATATATAATAAATAAATACACGTAAACAAAAATAAAAAGGGAAAATTTTAGATTAAATACAAATAAATAAATATAAGTGGGGAAAAATACAAAAGTAAAAATATAATTTCAAATATAAATACATCATTGATTTTGCATGCAAAAAAAAAAAACCATTCAAAACAAAAAAAATTTTGTTGAAAAATTCAATGAAATAGATTGATAAATAAAAGTGGAAATAAAAAAGAAAATACAGATATAATTTACATACTTTTTTTTAACTTGTATTTATTTAATCATTTATTGTATACATATTAAACATTTTTATTTTTGTTTCTTTTATTAATTTATTTTTAATTTTGGCAGGTCGGTGGTGCGTTCATAGTCCGTGGGAAACCGGGGAATTGCTATGACTTTTACGCAACAGACAGAACGTGAAAAGTGGTCACGTGCGTCGTAAAACTGAAAGTTTCACCTTACGTAATTATTTTTAATTTTATGGTTCATATAAAACGTTAAGATAGTCATTATGTATGCATTGTTTACAAATAAAAACAAAAATAGACAGTGTATCTTGAAAAGTTTTTTTTTTAAGTTTTTACGTAAAGTTGCGTGACGTCATCGCCATGGAAACGAGTTGGGATGCGGCATTTAAATTCACCTGCTGAACGTTAACGTTCTAAGCGAGCAGCGAGAGACGTTGAGGGGAGAGCTGTTAGCATCTGTGAGCACATTTGAGCATCTGTGAGCTGAGAAAGGAGAGAAAAACTCTACAAAACACTGAGAAAAGTCATCAGAAGACCTCTACACGACCAGAAGAAGAACTTCAGACCAGGACCAGAACTTCACAAAAGGACTTATAAGGCGACGAGACCAGAAAAGTGAACCATGGCCCTGCGCATGGCTAACGGTAAGACACGTTTTAATTATTCTCACCTGATAGGCCTTATTTCATCATTTTAGCACTGAAAAGTTTATGATTTATAATCTATAGGTCTGTCTAAATCAGGTTTAGGGCCTGAGACGTTTATATTTTATTTTATAGGCCGACAGAAAATGGTTTTAACATAACGGAAATCAAGAAATGCTGATTTGTCATGTGTTACTTTGACTTTTGTAATAATTTTACTCTGATGTGACACTTTTAGTGAGCGTTTGGGCTGTTTCAACTGTTTTGCAGAGGTCTAATTATTTATTTAATAAAAAACAAAAAGTAGATTTATTTAAGTCCTGTACTGACTGAGGTAGATTTAATGTAAATTTGTACTTTAGTTCATAAATAATTTAAAGTCGAGTTTCACTTCATATTTTTCTAGATAAAATTGATACTGAACTATTTGTTTTGGTTTGTTTTTGAAGCAGCCAATGAGGTGGGTGAAATGTAGTTACCATGGATACTGTTTGCATTGTTTGTGCTTGAATATTTACTTCATTTATTTACATAGATACATACTTTATTTCCTACATTGACTACTTTTTTAAAAAGTCTCCTTATTTAAATTTAAATGGCTTATTTTTCCTCCTCTTATTTAATTTGTTTTTCAAAATCCTCTTGTGGACTAGTGTTACAAATTAGCACACGTTAAAACAATTAAAAATTGTCCAATGTCATTGTGCTGTCCATATCAAAATATAAAATAAATAATCAATAAATCAATAAATAAAGTCCTTTTTTAAAAAATAGCAGTGCTAAGCATTAATGAGAGTGATACAGTCATCACTGCACAAATTAAATGTTTATTCATGTTTTGTCTGTATATGTTGTTAAAGTTTATCACTACATAGTGCAATCTTTTTGCACAGCTATAAATGTTTTAATCTTCCAAGAAATAAACAAATACATTTATTTTTGCTTTATTGTTATAATCATTGCCCTCCTGAAGGAAGGATAAACTAAACTTTATAAGGGGAATTAAAATGAAATGAATTGTTTATTTTTGAATATGCAAACAAATGAATTAAAATGGGGGAAAAAAAGAGCATAAATTTGAACATAAAACATCAAATACAGAAGTGTAACTTATAAACTCCTACTCCTTCTTCTAATCTAAACTAATGAATCACAATGACAATCGTCATTGCACTAAGACAGCATAAATGTAATATATATATATACAATATGTATATAAGTGCATAGCATGTACATCACAAAATATCATCCCAAGTTGCCCGTTAAGCCCTTGAAAAACAAATTAAGAAAAATATAAGATGATAATAATAATAATAATAATAATAATAATAATAATAATAATAATACAATTTACCAAATACAAAAACAATAGAACAATAGTGTGTGTATATATATATATATATATATCTATATATACTCTTAATACTCAATGTTACTCAACATCTCCCTCCTCCCTGTACCTCTTAAAAATTGTTGTTCTACCTTCTTTTGAAATGTTTAATATTTGGACTCTGCTTTAACTTCATGGTGAACTTGTTAAATAGTGTCAACGCACTAACTGATACAAAAACTTTGCCTAGTTTTACGAATTGGAGGTAATTTAATGTACATTTTCCCCTCATTATTGCTGAATAACTCCTGCATTTTCATCGCTAATTGTTTTTTTTTTTTTTTTTAGCTTTTAGTCTTGCTGTCTAACATTCTGCAAACAACAACAAAAATATTTGGTGTTTCTGTATGTGAGACCGTATAACAGTTCAAATGTACATCTAAAGGAAGGTCCAAACATGTTTCAGTTAAAAAAGAGCTTTAAAAACTTTTACATTCATTTACAATGTAATGAAAGAAATATGTTTAAATATCACTGTTCGTTAAACATTTTTTTTGTTATTTATTTCAGGTATGGGTCAGCCCGAGGGTTGGGTCGCTGGCTGGGCCGAACCCGAGGGTTGGGTCACTGGCTGGGCCGAACCCGAGGGTTGGGTCCCTGGGTGGGCCGAACCCGAGGGTTGGGCCGAACCCGAGGGTTGGGTCTCTGGCTGGGCCGAACCCGAGGGTTGGGTCTCTGGTTGGGCCGAACCCGAGGGTTGGGTCGCAGGCTGGGCCGAACCCGAGGGTTGGGTCGCAGGCTGGGCCGAACCCGAGGGTTGGGTCGCAGGCTGGGCCGAGCCCGAGGGTTGGGTCTCTGGCTGGGCCGAACCCGAGGGTTGGGTCTCTGGCTGGGCCGAACCCGAGGGTCGGGTCTCTGGCTGGGTCGAACCCGAGGGTTGGGTCGCAGGCTGGGCCGAGCCCGACGGTCGGGTCGCAAGTTGGGCCGAACCCGAGTGTTCAGTCGCAGGTTGGGCCGAGCCCGAGGGTTCAGTCGCAGGCCGGGCTGAGCCCGAGGGTTCGGTTGCAGGCCAGACCGACCCTCCGGTTTTGTTTCCACCCTGGACAGACCCTCGCTGGTCCGACCCTCCGGGCTCGGATCTAGGCTTGGATCCAGGCTGGACCGACCCTCGCTGGGCTGACCCTCTGGGTTTAGACCCAGGCTGGGCCACAGGTAAGTTCTGAGAAACCTCCATCGTTCGGCTCTGACTGTCGGTGTGAGTCTGTCACCAAGAGGCCTTGGTGAGGTGACAGTTCTGACTCATCTTAGAGTCTTCTGTTTCTTGTTTTTCTAGATGAGTTCCTTGTTTAAACGTGTCTTTCACAGCTAGTCCTTGCATCTGGCTGGATGAGTTTAGCCTTTGGTTACATTCACGCCAAGGCTTGTGTTTATAATATCACCCTTTTGTAAATAGTTAATTTAGGTGATTAATCACAGCTGGCCTTTGCATCTTGCGAGGCTTCTGATGTCCCGGGCAACGTCTGGCACCTGGACCTTTTTAGATTGTAGATTTAATTTTTTGTTTCTTTATGACGGGCCACAGTGGGCGTGATTCTCCCGTCACTCTCGTAAACAGGTATGTATGTTTAGGTATAGTTAGGTTGTTAAGAGTTTAGAGATTACGTTTTTATTCCCAGCATGTTTGAGACACAAGAGGCATCAGCAGAGGATGAAGACTTCTATCAATCAAAACTATGTAAGTAAATCGTCTCGTTTACACAGAAAGACACTCAACACTTTTTTTAATTGTAAAAATACTGCCATTGGTAGAAAAAAAAGAAACAGATGTTCATTTACACTAAAACCTGTAAATTGTCCACCACAGTGTCCCACAATCAGCCCCAGGAAGAGACGCCAGCAGAGGAAAGAAACAATATTAACCAAAACAATGTAAGTAAAACCTCTCATTTACACAGAAAGACACTGGACACGTTTATTGTAAAAAACGACATTACTTTATCATGCCTGTAAAATATTGGACTTGAACACCAGATTTCACTGATTGAGAACAAGGAAGATGGAAGAGTACCATCATCTACCAATGGAGGAGGAGGAGGAGGAGGAGAAAAATGCGGGAGCACCAGCATCCAAAAGTGTCCCACAATCAGCCCCAGGAGGAGATATCAGCAGAGGAAAGAAACAATATTAACCAAAACAATGTAAGCAAAACCTCTCATTTACACAGAAAGATACTGAACTTTTTTTTATTGTAAAATTTTTGTCATTGGTAAAAAAAAAAAGAAAGAGAAATAGATGTTCATTTACACTAAAACCTGTAAATTGTCCACCACAGTGTCCCACAATCAGCCCCAGGAGGAGACGCCAGCAGAGGAAAGAAACAATATTAACCAAAATAATGTAAGTAAAAGTTCTCATTTACACAGAAAGACACTGATCACATGTTTAATATATAAATAGACGTCACATTTAACTAATGCCTGTAAAATGTCGGAGAGGAACGCCAACATCCACTGATGGAGGAGAAGAAAGATGGAGGACGGGAGTGCCAGCATCTACCAATGGAGGAGAAGAAATACTTTTATTAACCAAAACAATGTAAGTAAAACCTCTCATTTACACAGAAAGACACTGATCACATATTTAATGTATAAATAGAAGTCACGTTTTACTAACACCTGTAAAATGTTGGACTTGATCACCAGCATCCACTGATGGAGGAGAAGAAAGATGGAGGACAGGAGCACACAAACATCAGCACAAGACGGAGATGAAGAAAGACTTCTATCAATCAACCAAAAACAATGTAAGCAAAGCCTCTTGTTTGAACACACATTTAATATAAAAAATAGGTGTTAATTACTGTACTAGTGCCTGTAAAACATCTTGTGTGTGATTACAGATTCACTTCAGAGGAGAATCAGACGGTTCCAGATGTTCATCACCACAGCACAGAATGAGACAGCAGTAGTAGTAGTAGTGTTTACTCTGACTGCTTTCATTTCAACTATAAATAAATAAAAAATAATATCTTAAGAAATCAAACTTGGTGAAATGCTTTGTGTGCTTTTAAGTGTTGTGTTCAAGACCACACTATCCGAGACCAAGACTTGCCCGAGACAATTTAAAAAAATCTATAAATAAATAAAACTATGACAAGGTTTGATAGTAAAATAACATTCTCTCTTTAATTTTAGTTTATTTTAAATACATTTGACGGACAAAAAAGGTGCCTGCAAAAAATTAACTAAAATATTAAAACTACTACTGCTACTGATAAATCCACAATTATTCTACATGTTTGAAAACAAGATTTTTATGTCAGCTGAATGTACAGCAAGTGTTTAAAAGTATTTCTGCCAAGAAATAATTATTCTCAATTCTGATTTTTTCAGTTGTGCAGGTCAACAGGTCACAGATTTCACATGATAATTTTTTAGTTTGAAAAAGCCTTTACACAGGTTATTTTTATTAATTCACTCAGTTGATATAGTTTAATTTGGTTGCTGTAATGTAACTAGGATATTCAATTAACAAAGGTTTCCAGCTGTAACTGTAAAAGTGAAACTTTCTGAAATAAAACTACAAACAAGTTGTCAACAGTCTAAAAAACATAGAGCTACAGGTAGATGTGAAACCAAATAATTGTTGAGAATTATTATTATTATTCTGGATACAGTGGAAACAGAAACTATAAAAAATAATTATATTGTGAACCTGTTAATATTGTGGGGAACATATTATATACATAAATGTAATTGGAGTCTAAAGCCACAAAAAACACCACTTTAAAAAGAAAATAGACTAATATAAGACCTCTTTACAGTTATTTGAGTCATTTTGGCTTGTGCAACTTGTGGTGATGACGCGCTGGTGACGACATAATCCAAGATGGCGGCGGCCCGGACTACAGCCGACACTATGTAATAAAAGCCTTAAAAGACATGGATATAATGAAAAGAGTGGATGGACAGAGGCATAAACATGACACACACGGACTTATTAAACACTAGGACCCAGAGGTGGAGTAAATGCGTCCCCCGTACTGCATTCACAGGCTGTAATATCACCAGTTTATCATTTTACCAGTTGTTAGAGCTACTGTCTTTACCAGGGAGATAATATTTATTACTGGTGATTGTTTTCTGGAGTTTTACTGGGAATTAGGGAAGGTTGTGGTCATTATACGGGGTGGATTAAAGAATGAATAAAAGATTGTTTTATCCCGTTCTTCTCTGTGTTATTATCACATTATAAAAAAGTTTTAAAATAGCAGGAGTTAGTGCTGGTCTCGAACGGTCTTGAGGGAAAATCCCGAGTCCGAGACAAGACCGAGACCTTTAAAATTTGACCGGTCTCGACTACCACAACGCTATCAGATAGGAGTGCATCCATGGCATAAATGGAGTTTAACTAGAATTTACTATTATGACTAAGTCCATGTAACTATTACCACTTTACCATTCACTGAGTTAACGTTACTTGATTTCTGAGAAGTAAAACGTGCTGTGTCGGAGCTCTGAGCTGTGTTTCAGGGGTCGATCCCACATCCCATAAGACATTTCCTGCCAATGTGATTACATACTTATATCTAATCATATGGTAAATGTAATGTCCAAGATATACGTTTTTCATATAACCTTTAAAAAATAAAGAATAAAAAAAGAACGTATTAACAACACCCAAAACCAAGTATAAAATGAAAAAGGATGAAGTGTCATGAATTACCAACTTTAAAGACTATTTTGAGTGAATTGTTTTTACAGCAATGGGCCAATTGTGATAGGTTTCCGACATGTTTAGGATGAAATCATTATCATGCTTTCAGTAGTTTAATTTACTGTTTGGAGCCTATGATAAATCAATCTAACAAAGTCACAGGTGCTGTTTATTCATTACTTGGACCAGATTTTTTTCCACCACGTTGCCACAGAAACTTTGACAGGATCAAAGCATTAATTCACTATTCAAGAGGTTTATTTGAAAGAATAGCCTGCGATCAATAGCATCAATATCAGGAGAGAAAGAAGATTTAGGGATTGGATGCAATCCTTTGATTTACCCAATGAGAAACTATAGAAAAAGGTATAGATTTTCATCCGATGGACTGACCAACATTTCGTACGAAAGATGATGTTGCCTGACCTTTTCTACATAAGCGTAATGTGCCTGTGTTATCACTCAGTCAGGATGGCCGAGTGGTCTAATTAAGGTGCCTGATTCAAGAATTCTTACTTCCGCTGCCATGGGTTTGAATTCCACTTTTGATAAATATATTTTTTCATTTTAACATATTTAACATGGCAATTTCTACCTTTAAAAATACATATACGAAAAAAATATACATTATAGGGTATTTCCTGGGTTTGGTTAGGGTTAGGATTAGGGATAAAGTTAGGATTAGGGTTAGGATTAGGGCTAAAATAAAAGGGTTAGGGTTAAAATAAATGGGTTAGGGTTTAAATATAAGGGTTAGGGTTAGGGTTAAAATAAAAGGGTTAGGGTTAGGGCTAAAATAAAACTGACAGAACTTTAAGGCATGTGGTGCACCTATCACGTGACCTAAACTGGCCAATGAGGGGTGCTGCGTACGGATTGACAGGTGTTACATACTGATAGCCACTGCTATCTTTTATAAAGGGAATTCCTCTGTTGGATACGACAAATGCGAGAAGGGTGGATGTTTTCAGTTTATTTATTTATTGCACTTTTTAACCAGCAGGTGCTGTTATTATTATGTAATTCAACTTGAAGCTGCTTGTGTTTTTTATGACTTGTACAAAAAAAGAAGATACTAAAACCCTCTAGAAACATTTTGGAGACATAGGCTATCGGTGACAGAGTAAATTCTGCCCCGTATTGCATGCTCAGGCTGTAATATCACCAAGTTTATCATTGTACCAGTTGTTAGAGCTGCTATTTTTACCAGGGAGCAAATACAGTATTTACTCTTGGTTATTGTTTTTTGGAGTTCAATAAGGTTTCATTCACCAGTTTGAGGAGACGTGGCAGCAGCATAGGATGGCTGCATAGAGAGCCCCCCTGTTACACTGGCTATAAGACAGTGTGACTGCTGCTTTATATCGCATCATTTATATTGATTTTTACTGTAATGTTGTCTCCAGAGTCATCTCGACATCCAAAAAATGTTAGAAAAACGACTAAACGGGACACGAACTCTCGACCCTATGCTTTCAAGATCAAACTGTATTACAGTATAAAACAACGTTCGAGTCTTAAAAGTGTATTAATTTCAATTGTCACCTCCCCTTTACTTTATCCACAGGTTTCTACAGACGTCAGTAGATGTTTTAATGCAGATCAACCTCTCAGTGTCTTTCACCTAATGATCTGCATCCACACTGTTATAAAGAAAACTACCGTTAGCAAAAAAATAAATGAAAAAGCAACACAACATTAGTAGTGATGTGAGCACGTCTGTGGTGTGTGATGTTACTAATGTGTTTCAGAGAAGAGTGTCAAGTTTCATTAAAGTGTTCAGAAACGGTGTTCAGGTGGGCGGAGCCAGGTAGGAAACCCAGGGTTTCCTCGATAAAACCTGCCAGTGACCAGGTTTAGTTCACGGACAACGTTGCCATGGTAACATACTCAGAGAAGAACATACCTCGCGTTTTGGAATGGGATACTCAGAGTTTCCCTCATTTGAGCCCAAATATACTCAGAGTTTGAACATAACACGCTTTATGGAATACCCCTCAGGTGTACATTTACATTTTATTTTCAGTCCATCTGTTTTCTTCTAATTTCTCATGCTCACTCACGTGGTTCTCTGGTATTCACTAATAACGTATTAGACACATTTGTTGCAGACTTTACATTCTTTAACACTTTTTGAAAGGAGTTTATATTTGTGGCGCTTGTGATTGGCTGATTTTTCATGTTGACCTACGTGGTTCTTTCCCCCAAAATCTCAGTGACTAATCTTACAGAACGTGTAACTGTGTCACATCCTGCTGCTCTTTAGAAAAGTAAACTCTCTGTCACATTTTTCAAGGTATTTACGCGAGTTCTTTGTTTTTTACACCAGAACTCTTCATTCATTCATCTGCTCTGTTTCACCCAGAGGGTGAGATGCAGGTCGGTGTTACATTTAATGTGGGTCGATACAATACCGAGCAGTGTTTTCTGTGACACCAACTGCGCGGAGAAGTCAGCGCAATTGTAAAATCTGAGCTTTGCATTTAATTGGCTTGGCGGACTCCGCTTTGCACGTGTTCGCCCAAGTATGTTTGAGCTTTAAGTGTTAACTTCCAACCAGTCCTTCTTTAGTGAGACTTTAGTAGTCACTCATGTATTTTGTCGACAGGGACAAGGCTGGCCTAGAGCAGTGAGTGCTATGTGATATGTGTAAGCCATTGAATTTATATTGAATTTTCATGCCAATTACAATTACAAATTCAATTATCTAAACTCAATTACAATTTAATTACAAATACGACAGCAATACATTTTTTCAAGTACAATTCCAATTATAATTACGCCGTAATTGTAATTAATTATCAATTACGCAATTACAATTATAACTGACCCCAACCCTGACCCATGGAACAGCTGATTCTTACATGCCTTATGGTATTGTTCCCCAGTACAGCTGTTTTGGTCTCTAATTACTGAAAAACTGTCCTCCATTTTGGACTGCAGGATTCCTCTATCTCCAAATCTATGTCTGATAGGAGACCTGACGATGCTTAATCTTCCAGCAAACCAATCCAACCAATCCCTCCTTGCGGCACTCACTTTAACTTAAAGACAAACAATGGGAAATTAATAATAAATATACAATGTGTTGACTTGTATATAAGCTGTAAGTATATTAAATAAACACATGTGCTTCATAAACACATTTATATTTTTATTTTGGCTGTTTTATAATTTAGGAATTAGGGCTGGGCGATATATCAAGATTCAAGATGTATCGAGTTTTCTATTTTGTTGATATAGAAAACTATAATATTTCATATATATATGTATATTATAGCTTATTATGTATCAAAATACTAGTTTTAGGAGTCGCTGCTTTTACTTCTCAGAACAACATGTAAAACTCAGAAGGATTTCTGAGCGCACATATTTGATCAGCTGTTTGTTAAAAAATGTCCCTGTGTGGCATTTTAGCATCAGCAAATTTAACCCAGAATTGTCTTTTTGGTCAGACTTTATTTGATAAAATTATATAGATTTATATCATATATCACCATTTTGAGAAAATATATTGAGATATGAGTTTTGGTCCATATTGTACAGCCCTAGTAGGAATGTTCACAGCATTTCAATGTTAATAAAGGTCGACCTCCAGATTCTAATCACATAATTGTATTTAATAAGTGGTTGACAAGTGGCTATTTTAGATTTATTGTACACTTGTCTTAAAATATAAGGGATACTGGAGCTTGGTTGAGCTGGTGGGACGGCTCGTAGTG
This sequence comes from Gouania willdenowi, assembly GCF_900634775.1. NCBI lineage: Eukaryota > Metazoa > Chordata > Actinopteri > Blenniiformes > Gobiesocidae > Gouania > Gouania willdenowi. The sequence goes on from NC_041059.1 coordinate 33,189,227, forward strand.
GGCGCCAGAAAATTTCCCTTATTTTCAAATTCAAAACTTGACAGGTATGCCTATAAGCCTAGATTTTTTTATTTTTTGGCGCCGCGACACCAATGCGCGTCAACAGTTTTGACCCAGCGGCTCACTCACACAGCCAGGATCAGACAGAAGCTGAAAGTAAGGGGAGGGGGAGGGTTTACGTGGACATACAAGTAATGATGATTGGCTAAAGGTAGAGTGATATTTCATGGTAAGCCAATCAGTGACAGAGTTTAGGTAAGTGGGCGTTGCTACCAAGCGTGTGCTGACAGTGAGAGGACAAGAAGCAACCCTGTGGAGCTTGAAGAAGTCTGTTCATTTAAAACTGATGTTTACAGTGTGGAAGTACAATCACTACAAAAAAATACATGTCAAGTGTCCTCTTCATACGCAAGTTATTCTAATCTAATGAAACATCTCTCAGCGGTGCACACCGCTACTAAGCTAGTGGCCAAAACAAATAACGCTATTAGGGCTGCACAGCGCTGAAAATGTTAAAATGAGCACCACATCCAAGTGTGTTAGTGCTCATTTGAGTACCTAACATTTTACAGTGCAGACTTTATTGCTATTCATGTTCTTGTTCTTAGGGATACAAACATTGTCTGGGGAAATGATTTCAGGTAGGTGCTGCTACTGTTAAAATGATCAAAAAAGCTAACCAGTACTGTTAACAGCAGTAATGTTATAGTGAAACTCGTGGGGTCATTTTATGAAGTCAGATGTCATCTGTAGGTTTTATTTAACTGCCAATTTCATTTTTCTTATCTTGTCAGAAAAAAATATCTGACCCATGAGTCAGACATTGAAAAAATGAGCGCAAGAAACAACCTCTGGTGCTCCTTGAGATCCAGATCAAAATTGTTGTGTGCACCCCTGGTTATGACATAGCCAGCAATGATGTGTTAACCTTAAGTGTACAGTACAAATGCTAAAATGACTATATAGTGAAGTATATTAAGATACTAGACAGGTAGTGTTTGTTTAAACAATAACATTGCTAAATCAGATTCCATAAATTATCCTGTTTAATAGCTTTGCAGCCAGTGAATCATGCAAACAGAAATACTTTTCACTTTTAAAAGTACTTTTGAGTACATTTCAGAGCCTTTACTTTTTACTTTTACTTGAGTAGATATTTGGATCAATACTTTTTACTTTTACTCGTCTTTTTTTTTTACATAGGTATTTTACTTCTACTCAAGTAAGGAATCTGGGTACTTTTGCCATCTCTGTTGACAACAGGTGATGTGTTAAAGGAGGAAGTGTGGTGATACAGCGGAATGTTTTGACAGGTTAACTGTAAGGCTGTGTGTGAAGCAATAAAGAAAGCTGACTCAACATACTCCTTTTTCACGGCTTCTACATTGGTGATGCTGATATTTGAACATGTCTGCAGAGGGCGCACAAGGAGACAGGGCCGCAATGGTTGCCGCTACGGTCAAGTTATCAGAGTTTTGGCAACATGTCGTGGTTTCAACACGTTGAAGCCCAGTTTCAGCTCCGAGGAACCACTGCAGACGACACAAAATATTACCACATCGTTGCAGCCTTGGATTCGTTGACCACCTGTCGAGTGATGGGATTGCTGCGAGACCCACAGCAAATACTCAGCTCTCAAACATCAGCTCCTGAGACTGTGCCATACCAGGAAATAGTGATGTCATTTAGGCTATGAAAAGCAAAAAATGCTGACACTTTCAAACTTATAGGTTCTGTGGGCTATCGGAAATGGAAAAATAAATAATTTATAATTATATTATAAATTAAAAAAAACATTTAAAAAATCAAAATATCAATTCACTCTTGGGTAGGCACTGGAGGGTAGCACTTGAAGTCTTGTACATAAGGCTGACATTACTCTGTCAGTGTCTGTCATTAGCATGAATAAGGTGTCGTGAAGGCTGTCATTAAGTGTCGTTTTCTAAATTATGACACCTTTAGAGCTATGTTGGCACTTATCCTGCAGCCTTCGGCCAGAAATATTTATATTTTACTAAAACATGATTTGTTTTTGTCATTAAACCTAAAAAGAAGAGTTTTAAAAAGACTGGATGGTTATAACTTACAACACATCCATTCATTTTCTGACCCGCTAACTTACAGCACAGTGCAGATAAAATAATACAGAATAAATTTTAACAGCAGGCAGAGATCATTCACATTGTACTGTGATATTGTTTCTTTTTTTAGGATTTAAATGAAACATGATGCTGGAGTTAACATTAGGATGCACTGAAATGAATTTTTTTGGCTGAAACCGAAACACCGAAAAAAATTATTAGGCAAAATAATCATCGTATTGCATTTTTGGCTCTGAATGTGTACTAATCACTTTCATTAAAACATTGCTATTGTCTACTACTATATTAATGCTTCAAAAAGTAAATCACTTAAAAACATGAAAATATTATTTTTTAGCACTGACATTCCAAAAACGCAAAATATAAAATAAAAAGTTAAACCTGACCCCACTCTTACATTAAATAATGTTGAAAGAGAGTCAAATTAAACAGGTTATCTAATTAAAACACATAGTATATGTGTCATAGTATAATATCTTGATGAAAATCAGCTTATTGGTTTTATTTATTATCCAAACATGTTGTTTAGATGCACACACTGAAAGTTCACAAAAAATACACGCACAACAATTAACAGTTAAATAAAAAGTAATGATATTAAAAAAAAAAAAAAAACACTGACACAATTGGCTTCATGTTTATAGTATTTTTGTATAATTAAATACACATGTGGTGTTTAATGAACCAACATAACATTTGTGTTTGTGTTTATTTATTAAATGACAAATTGACTTGATTTATATAGAGCTTTATCCCTACAATGAAATTCTCAAAGTACTTTACATATCAGCTAATTCACCCATTCACATTCACACACCAATGGGACCAAACTGACTAAACCTCATCAAATCAACCAAATCCCTATTATTCACAGAATGATGAAGAGCTGTTATTATTATTATTATTATTATTATTATAATAATAATAATAATAATAATAATAATAATAATAATAATAATAATAATAACAAGATTTATATTTGACAAAGTAAGTAAGTATAGAATAAAATTCTATAAGATTTTATTTTGTGAATATTCTTTTATTCATTATTGTTTTATTTTTTGTTCATCAATTACGAGACAATTCAGGCAACTCCATTTAAACTCCAAGCAACCACACCTGGGGTCAGTTGAAAAATGCGGGGGAACAAACGTGCCGAAATAAATAAATAAATAAATAAATATATATATATATATATATATATATATATATATATATATATATATATATATATATATATATATAATAAATAAATACACGTAAACAAAAATAAAAGGGGAAAATTTTAGATTAAATACAAATAAATAAATATAAGTGGGGAAAAATACAAAAGTAAAAATATAATTTCAAATATAAATACATCATTGATTTTGCATGCAAAAAAAAAAAACCATTCAAAACAAAAAAAATTTTGTTGAAAAATTCAATGAAATAGATTGATAAATAAAAGTGGAAATAAAAAAGAAAATACAGATATAATTTACATACTTTTTTTAACTTGTATTTATTTAATCATTTATTGTATACATATTAAACATTTTTATTTTTGTTTCTTTTATTAAATTATTTTTAATTTTGGCAGGTCGGTGGTGCGTTCAGAGTCCGTGGGAAACCGGGGAATTGCTATGACTTTTACGCAACAGACAGAACGTGAAAAGTGGTCACGTGCGTCGTAAAACTGAACGTTTCACCTTACGTAATTATTTTTAATTTTATGGTTCATATAAAACGTTAAGATAGTCATTATGTATGCATTGTTTACAAATAAAAACAAAAATAGACAGTGTATCTTGAAAAGTTTTTTTTTTTAAGTTTTTACGTAAAGTTGCGTGACGTCGTCGCCATGGAAACGAGTTGGGATGCGGCATTTAAATTCACCTGCTGAACGTTAACGTTCTAAGCGAGCAGCGAGAGACGTTGAGGGGAGAGCTGTTAGCATCTGTGAGCACATTTGAGCATCTGTGAGCTGAGAAAGGAGAGAAAAACTCTACAAAACACTGAGAAAAGTCATCAGAAGACCTCTACACGACCAGAAGAAGAACTTCAGACCAGGACCAGAACTTCACAAAAGGACTTATAAGGCGACGAGACCAGAAAAGTGAACCATGGCCCTGCGCATGGCTAACGGTAAGACACGTTTTAATTATTCTCACCTGATAGGCCTTATTTCATCATTTTAGCACTGAAAAGTTTATGATTTATAATCTATAGGTCTGTCTAAATCAGGTTTAGGGCCTGAGACGTTTATATTTTATATTATAGGCCGACAGAAAATGGTTTTAACATAACGGAAATCAAGAAATGCTGATTTGTCAGGTGTTACTTTGACTTTTGTAATAATTTTACTCTGATGTGACACTTTTAGTGAGCGTTTGGGCTGTTTCAACTGTTTTGCAGAGGTCTAATTATTTATTTAATAAAAAACAAAAAGTAGATTTATTTAAGTCCTGTACTGACTGAGGTAGATTTAATGTAAATTTGTACTTTAGTTCATAAATAATTTAAAGTCGAGTTTCACTTAATATTTTTATAGATAAAATTGATACTGAACTATTTGTTTTGGTTTGTTTTTGAAGCAGCCAATGAGGTGGGTGAAATGTAGTTACCATGGATACTGTTTGCATTGTTTGTGCTTGAATATTTACTTCATTTATTTACATAGATACATACTTTATTTCCTACATTGACTACTTTTTTAAAATGTCTCCTTATTTAAATTTAAATGGCTTATTTTTCCTCCTCTTATTTAATTTGTTTTTCAAAATCCTCCTGTGGACTAGTGTTACAAATTAGCACACGTTAAAACAATTAAAAATTGTCCAATGTCATTGTGCTGTCCATATCAAAATATAAAATAAATAATCAATAAATCAATAAATAAAGTCCTTTTTTAAAAAAATAGCAGTGCTAAGCATTAATGAGAGTGATACAGTCATCACTGCACAAATTAAATGTTTATTCATGTTTTGTCTGTATATGTTGTTAAAGTTTATCACTACATAGTGCAATCTTTTTGCACAGCTATAAATGTTTTAATCTTCCAAGAAATAAACAAATACATTTATTTTTGCTTTATTGTTATAATCATTGCCCTCCTGAAGGAAGGATAAACTAAACTTTATAAGGGGAATTAAAATGAAATGAATTGTTTATTTTTGAATATGCAAACAAATGAATTAAAATGGGGGAAAAAAAGAGCATAAATTTGAACATAAAACATCAAATACAGAAGTGTAACTTATAAACTCCTACTCCTTCTTCTAATCTAAACTAATTAATCACAATGACAATCGTCATTGCACTAAGACAGCATAAATGTAATATATATATATACAATATGTATATAAGTGCATAGCATGTACATCACAAAATATCATCCCAAGTTGCCCGTTAAGCCCTTGAAAAACAAATGAAGAAAAATATAAGATGATGATAATAATAATAATAATAATAATAATAATAATAATACAATTTACCAAATACAAAGACAATAGAACAATAGTGTGTGTGTGTGTATATATATATCTATATATACTCTTAATACTCAATGTTACTCAACATCTCCCTCCTCCCTGTACCTCTTAAAAATTGTTGTTCTACCTTCTTTTGAAATGTTTAATATTTGGACTCTGCTTTAACTTCATGGTGAACTTGTTAAATAGTGTCAACGCACTAACTGATACAAAAACTTTGCCTAGTTTTACGAATTGGAGGTAATTTAATGTACATTTTCCCCTCATTATTGCTGAATAACTCCGGCATTTTCATCGCTAATTGTTTTTTTTTTTTTTTAGCTTTTAGTCTTGTTGTCTAAAATTCTGCAAACAACAACAAAAATATTTGGTGTTTCTGTATGTGAGACCGTATAACAGTTCAAATGTACATCTAAAGGAAGGTCCAAACATGTTTCAGTTAAAAAAGAGCTTTAAAAACTTTTACATTCATTTACAATGTAATGAAAGAAATATGTTTAAATATCACTGTTCGTTAAACATTTTTTTTGTTGTTTATTTCAGGTATGGGTCAGCCCGAGGGTTGGGTCGCTGGCTGGGCCGAACCCGAGGGTTGGGTCGCTGGCTGGGCCGAACCCGAGGGTTGGGTCCCTGGGTGGTCCGAACCCGAGGGTTGGGTCCCTGGGTGGGCCGAACCCGAGGGTTGGGTCCCTGGGTGGGCCGAACCCGAGGGTTGGGTCCCTGGGTGGGCCGAACCCGAGGGTTGGGTCGCAGGCTGGGCCGAACCCGAGGGTTGGGTCGCTGGCTGGGCCGAACCCGAGGGTTGGGTCTCTGGCTGGGCCGAACCCGAGGGTTGGGTCGCAGGCTGGGCCGAACCCGAGGGTTGGGTCGCTGGCTGGGCCGAACCCGAGGGTTGGGTCTCTGGCTGGGCCGAACCCGAGGGTTGGGTCGCAGGCTGGGCCGAACCCGAGGGTTGGGTCGCTGGCTGGGCCGAACCCGAGGGTTGGGTCTCTGGCTGGGCCGAACCCGAGGGTTGGGTCGCAGGCTGGGCCGAACCCGAGGGTTGGGTCGCTGGCTGGGCCGAACCCGAGGGTTGGGTCTCTGCCTGGGTCGAACCCGAGGGTTGGGTCGCAGGCTGGGCCGAGCCCGACGGTCGGGTCGCAGTTTGGGCCGAGCCCGAGGGTTCAGTCGCAGGCTGGGCTGAGCCCGAGGGTTCGGTTGCAGGCCAGACCGACCCTCCGGTTTTGTTTCCACCCTGGACAGACCCTCGCTGGTCCGACCCTCCGGGCTCGGATCTAGGCTTGGATCCAGGCTGGACCGACCCTCGCTGGGCTGACCCTCTGGGTTTAGACCCAGGCTGGGCCACAGGTAAGTTCTGAGAAACCTCCATCGTTCGGCTCTGACTGTCGGTGTGAGTCTGTCACCAAGAGGCCTTGGTGAGGTGACAGTTCTGACTCATCTTAGAGTCTTTTGTTTCTTGTTTTTCTAGATGAGTTCCTTGTTTAAACGTGTCTTTCACAGCTAGTCCTTGCATCTGGCTGGATGAGTTTAGCCTTTGGTTACATTCACGCCAAGGCTTGTGTTTATAATATCACCCTTTTGTAAATAGTTAATTTAGGTGATTAATCACAGCTGGCCTTTGCATCTTTTTAGATTGTAGATTTAATTTTTTGTTTCTTTATGACGGGCCACAGTGGGCGTGATTCTCCCGTCACTCTCGTAAACAGGTATGTATGTTTAGGTATAGTTAGGTTTTTAAGAGTTTAGAGATTACGTTTTTATTCCCAGCATGTTTGAGACACAAGAGGCATCAGCAGAGGATGAAGACTTCTATCAATCAAAACTATGTAAGTAAATCGTCTCGTTTACACAGAAAGACACTCAACACTTTTTTTAATTGTAAAAATACTGCCATTGGTAGAAAAAAAGAAACAGATGTTCATTTACACTAAAACCTGTAAATTGTCCACCACAGTGTCCCACAATCAGCCCCAGGAGGAGACGCCAGCAGAGGAAAGAAACAATATTAACCAAAACAATGTAAGTAAAACCTCTCATTTACACAGAAAGACACTGGACACGTTTATTGTAAAAAACGACATTACTTTATCATGCCTGTAAAATATTGGACTTGAACACCAGATTTCACTGATTGAGAACAAGGAAGATGGAAGAGTACCATCATCTACCAATGGAGGAGGAGGAGGAGAAAAATGCGGGAGCACCAGCATCCAAAAGTGTCCCACAATCAGCCCCAGGAGGAGATATCAGCAGAGGAAAGAAACAATATTAACCAAAACAATGTAAGCAAAACCTCTCATTTACACAGAAAGATACTGAACTTTTTTTTATTGTAAAATTTTTGTCATTGGTAAAAAAAAAAAAGAAAGAGAAATAGATGTTCATTTACACTAAAACCTGTAAATTGTCCACCACAGTGTCCCACAATCAGCCCCAGGAGGAGACGCCAGCAGAGGAAAGAAACAATATTAACCAAAATAATGTAAGTAAAAGTTCTCATTTACACAGAAAGACACTGATCACATGTTTAATATATAAATAGACGTCACATTTAACTAATGCCTGTAAAATGTCGGAGAGGAACGCCAACATCCACTGATGGAGGAGAAGAAAGATGGACGACGGGAGTGCCAGCATCTACCAATGGAGGAGAAGAAATACTTTTATTAACCAAAACAATGTAAGTCAAACCTCTCGTTTACACAGAAAGACACTGGACACGTTTATTGTAAAAAATGACTTTCTAATAATGCTTGTAAAATGTTGGACTTGAACACCAGAATTCACTGATTGAGAACAAGGAAGATGGAAGAGTACCATCATCTACCAATGGAGGAGGAGGAAGAGGAGAAAAATGGGGGAGCACCAGCATCCAAAAGTGTCCCACAATCAGCCCCAGGAGGAGATATCAGCAGAGGAAAGAAAGACTATTAACCAAAACAATGTAAGTAAAACACTGATCACATGTTTAATGTATAAATAGACGTCACGTTTTACTAATGCCTGTAAAATGTTGGAGAGGAACGCCAACATCCACTGATGGAGGAGAAGAAAGATGGAGGACGGGAGTGCCAGCATCTACCAATGGAGGAGAAGAAATACTTTTATTAACCAAAACAATGTAAGTAAAACCTCTCATTTACACATAAAGACACTGATCACATATTTAATGTATAAATAGAAGTCACGTTTTACTAACACCTGTAAAATGTTGGACTTGATCACCAGCATCCACTGATGGAGGAGAAGAAAGATGGAGGACAGGAGCACACAAACATCAGCACAAGACGGAGATGAAGAAAGACTTCTATCAATCAACCAAAAACAATGTAAGCAAAGCCTCTTGTTTGAACACACATTTAATATAAAAATAGGTGTTAATTACTGTACTAGTGCCTGTAAAACATCTTGTGTGTGATTACAGATTCACTTCAGAGGAGAATCAGACGGTTCCAGATGTTCATCACCACAGCACAGAATGAGACAGCAGTAGTAGTAGTAGTGTTTACTCTGACTGCTTTCATTTCAACTATAAATAAATAAAAAATAATATCTTAAGAAATCAAACTTGGTGAAATGCTTTGTGTGCTTTTAAGTGTTGTGTTCAAGACCACACTATCCATGACCAAGACTTGCCCGAGACAATTTAAAAAAATCTATAAATAAATAAAACTATGACAAGGTTTGATAGTAAAATAACATTCTCTCTTTAATTTTAGTTTATTTTAAATACATTTGACGGACAAAAAAGGTGCCTGCAAAAAATTAACTAAAATATTAAAACTACTACTGCTACTGATAAATCCACAATTATTCTACATATTTGAAAACAAGATTTTTATGTCAGCTGAATGTACAGCAAGTGTTTAAAAGTATTTCTGCCAAGAAATAATGATTCTCAATTCTGATTTTTTCAGTTGTGCAGGTCAACAGGTCACAGATTTCACATGATAATTTTTTAGTTTGAAAAAGCCTTTACACAGGTTGTTTTTATTAATTCACTCAGTTGATATAGTTTAATTTGGTTACTGTAATATAACTAGGATATTCAATTAACAAAGGTTTCCAGCTGTAACTGTAAAAGTGAAACTTTCTGAAATAAAACTACAAACAAGTTGTCAACAGTCTAAAAAACATAGAGCTACAGGTAGATGTGAAACCAAATAATTGTTGAGAATTATTATTATTATTCTGGATACAGTGGAAACAGAAACTAGAAAAAATAATTATATTGTGAACCTGTTTATATTGTGGGGAACATATTATATACATAAATGTAATTGGAGTCTAAAGCCACAAAAAACACCACTTTAAAAAGAAAATGGACTAATATAAGACCTCTTTACAGTTATTTGAGTCATTTTGGCTTGTGCAACTTGTGGTGATGACGCGCTGGTGACGACATAATCCAAGATGGCGGCGGCCCGGACTACAGCCGACACTATGTAATAAAAGCCTTAAAAGACATGGATATAATGAAAAGAGTGGATGGACAGAGGCATAAACATGACACACACGGACTTATTAAACACTAGGACCCAGAGGTGGAGTAAATGCGTCCCCCGTACTGCATTCACAGGCTGTAATATCACCAGTTTATCATTTTACCAGTTGTTAGAGCTACTGTCTTTACCAGGGAGATAATATTTATTACTGGTGATTGTTTTCTAGAGTTTTACTGGGAATTAGGGAAGGTTGTGGTCATTATACGGGGTGGATTAAAGAATGAATAAAAGGTTGTTTTATCCCGTTCTTCTCCGTGTTATTATTACATTATAAAAAAGTTTTAAAATAGCAGGAGTTAGTGCTGGTCTCGAACGGTCTTGAGGGAAAATCCCGAGTCCGAGACAAGACCGAGACCTTTAAAATTTGACCGGTCTCGACTACCACAACACTATCAGATAGGAGTGCATCCATGGCATAAATGGAGTTTAACTAGAATTTACTATTATGACTAAGTCCATGTAACTATTACCACTTTACCATTCACTGAGTTAACGTTACTTGATTTCTGAGAAGTAAAACGTGCTGTGTCGGAGCTCTGAGCTGTGTTTCAGGGGTCGATCCCACATCCCATAAGACATTTCCTGCCAATGTGATTACATACTTATATCTAATCATATGGTAAATGTAATGTCCAAGATATATGTTTTTCATATAACCTTTAAAAAATAAAGAATAAAAAAAGAACGTATTAACAACACCCAAAACCAAGTATAAAATGAAAAGGATGACGTGTCATGAATTACCAACTTTAAAGACTATTTTGAGTGAATTGTTTTTACAGCAATGGGCCAATTGTGATAGGTTTCCGACATGTTTAGGATGAAATCATTATCATGCTTTCAGTAGTTTAATTTCCTGTTTGGAGCCTAAGATAAATCAATCTAATAAAATCACAGGTGCTGTTTATTCATTACTTGGACCAGATTTTTTTCCACCACGTTGCCACAGAAACTTTGACAGGATCAAAGCATTAATTCACTATTCAAGAGGTTTATTTGAAAGAATAGCCTGCGATCAATAGCATCAATATCAGGAGAGAAAGAAGATTTAGGGATTGGATGCAATCCTTTGATTTACCCAATGAGAAACTATAGAAAAAGGTATAGATTTTCATCCGATGGACTGACCAACATTTCGTACGAAAGATGATGTTGCCTGACCTTTTCTACATAAGCGTAATGTGCCTGTGTTATCACTGTGTCAGGATGGCCGAGTGGTCTAATTAAGGTGCCTGATTCAAGAATTCTTACTTCCGCTGCCATGGGTTTGAATTCCACTTTTGATAAATATATTTTTTCATTTTAACATATTTAACATGGCAATTTCTACCTTTAAAAATACATATACGAAAAAAATATACATTATAGGGTATTTCCTGGGTTTGGTTAGGGTTAGGATTAGGGATGAAGTTAGGATTAGGGTTAGGATTAGGGCTAAAATAATAGGGTTAGGGTTAGAACTAAATTAAAAGGGTTAGAGTTAGGGATAGGGGCAGGGATAAAATAAAAGGGTTATGGTTTGAAATATATGGGTTAGGGTTAAAATAAAAGGGTTAGGGTTAAAATAAATGGGTTAGGGTTAAAATATATGGGTTAGGGTTAAAATAAATGGGTTAGGGTTAAAATAAATGGGTTAGGGTTAAAATAAATGGGTTAGGGTTAAAATATATGGGTTAGGGTTAAAATAATAGGGTTAGGGTTAAAATAAATGGGTTAGGGTTAAAATAAATGGGTTAGGGTTAAAATAAATGGGTTAGGGTTTAAATATAAGGGTTAGGGTTAGGGTTAAAATAAAAGGGTTAGGGTTAGGGCTAAAATAAAACTGACAGAACTTTAAGGCATGTGGTGCACCGATCACGTGACCTAAACCGGCCAATGAGGGGTGCTGCGTACGGATTGACAGGTGTTACATACTGATAGCCACTGCTATCTTTTATAAAGGGAATTCCTCTGTTGGATACGACAAATGCGAGAAGGGTGGATGTTTTCAGTTTATTTATTTATTGCACTTTTTAACCAGCAGGTGCTGTTATTATTATGTAATTAAACTTGAAGCTGCTTGTGTTTTTTATGACTTGTACAAAAAAGAAGATACTAAAACCCTCTAGAAACATTTTGGAGACATAGGCTATCGGTGACAGAGTAAATTCTGCCCCGTATTGCATGCTCAGGCTGTAATATCACCAAGTTTATCATTGTACCAGTTGTTAGAGCTGCTATTTTTACCAGGGAGCAAATACAGTATTTACTCTTGGTTATTGTTTTTTGGAGTTCAATAAGGTTTCATTCACCAGTTTGAGGAGACGTGGCAGCAGCATAGGATGGCTGCATAGAGAGCCCCCCTGTTACACTGGCTATAAGACAGTGTGACTGCTGCTTTATATCGCATCATTTATATTGATTTTTACTGTAATGTTGTCTCCAGAGTCATCTCGACATCCAAAAAATGTTAGAAAAACGACTAAACGGGACACGAACTCTCGACCCTATGCTTTCAAGATCAAACTGTATTACAGTATAAAACAACGTTCGAGTCTTAAAAGTGTATTAATTTCAATTGTCACCTCCCCTTTACTTTATCCACAGGTTTCTACAGACGTCAGTAGATGTTTTAATGCAGATCAACCTCTCAGTGTCTTTCACCTAATGATCTGCATCCACACTGTAATAAAGAAAACTACCGTTAGCAAAAAAATAAATGAAAAAGCAACACAACATTAGTAGTGATGTGAGCACGTCTGTGGTGTGTGATGTTACTAATGTGTTTCAGAGAAGAGTGTCAAGTTTCATTAAAGTGTTCAGAAACGGTGTTCAGGTGGGCGGAGCCAGGTAGGAAACCCAGGGTTTCTTCGATAAAACCTGCCAGTGACCAGGTTTAGTTCACGGACAACGTTGCCATGGTAACATACTCAGAGAAGAACATACCTCGCGTTTTGGAATGGGATACTCAGAGTTTCCCTCATTTGAGCCCAAACATACTCAGAGTTTGATCATAACCCGCTTTATGGAATACCCCTCAGGTGTACAGTCTAGGGCTGCAACTAACGACTATTTTAATAGTCGACTAGTCATCGATTATTGAAACGATTAATCGACTAATCGGATGACAAATTGTACAATTATTTGCTCTATGTTACTACAATCTTTTAAATTTGGCTTGGGACAAATTAGGACAAATAAAAACAATAAATATTTAGAACAATTTCCAACTTAAAGTGTAAACAGGTTCCTTACAAACACAAATTAAATTGAATACATCAACACTATAATGTGCTTCAGTAATAGCATTTACACATTAAAAAAAACTACAATAGCTGCCAAGTCAAAGAACTCATGGGCTGATATTTTATGAAACATGTTTGTGCATTTAGGTCACTCCATTAGTGTTATTGTATATAATTCATGTTTTTCCTCAATTATAATAAAATTATTTTCTAAAAAAATAAAAATAATAATAACCACATGAAAAGCAAAAATAACTACAATAGTGTTTTTACTGCTACTGAACTTAGTTTATTTTATATCTGATAATGAGTAACATAAAATAATGGTTGATAAATATCTCACTGATTTACTATAATTAAACCAGATCAGACTTGATGATTTTATCATTAATTACTGAGAGCAGTACTAACAGGATATTTAGATGTAATAATCACAATAGTTACATTACTGTCTAATGGGACCAGCTTTGTCTGTGAACACGGGAAATATAATGAAAAAAATTTGCGTTTCACCAGTCGGGACGGATGAATAGTGACAATAGTTTTATGCCAAAACGTATTTCACAGGACGTGTGACATGTTAGCTTTTATCCTTCCATACAATGTTACATCTGGCCCTTTGTGGTTGATTGACAGTGAGCCGTGTACTTTTTACTATAGTCTCTTCCTTTCATGAAGTGGGAAACTGAAATTATTTAAAATGACAAGGAAAAGGAATTTTAAAATGAGGAAAAGATGTTCATGAGTGATTGAATGATGGAGTATTTACTTGGTTGTCATAGTAGTAGTGCTCTACGCGTCTAGTTGTTAACAGTATGAACCCACAGATTGGCCTGTTGTCACATTTCAGATAACTATTCTCAAAGTAATAACAATAAGACCAGATCCACTTAATTTTTTTATTTGAACATTGCTAATAATTTTTAGTTTTAGTGCAACATAGTAAAATGACTTTAAAACTCATAGTTGAGATAAATTAATGCTAGTAGTCTAGAACTGCTCGCTTTTTCTGCCATATGTGTGAAACAAGGGAAGGCGAGATAGATTTCAATCTGTAGTGCTTTCATAATCTGATGCTACAGACAGTATGCTGCACATATTAAGAAATTGGACCATGTAACGTTGGCAAAATATTCATTTCCAAACAAGTTGGATGTTGAAAAAACCCCCAATGTAATCTTTTTTCAAATCTTGTTTGGATAAGATAACGTTGCCCTGTCTTGTCTGTTGCTCTTGTTTCTGAATATTGACCACCTTGTTCACGTCGTGCAGCAGTGAGTGTGGTGTGTGTGTGGGTTTGAGTTTAGGTGGGCAGCGGGTCGGTTGATGCTCAACTACATGTAGGCAGAAGGCATGAGAACAACTGACTCTCCTCCAAATGTGATCTTCTAAGATGTTTCACAGTCTAAGCTAAAGGTCCACTTTAAAGTGTGAACATTTACAGTGAAAAAACTAAATTTTATTCCTAATATCAATTTTAGTGGCTAATTATAAACACAATCACATTTGTCTAAGATTGTTCAAATAACATGAATAATTGGGTTTAAAGCCATACATGCTCTAGAAACATAATAAAGTCTATATTGCACGTATCAAACTCAAGGCTCGTGGGCCAAATCCGTCCATTTAAAGCATCCAATTTGGCCCCCAGGGAAAAGTAAAAAAAAAATAGAAAACATGAATCATAATGTAAATTACAAACTAATTCTGTTGTAGATATCTTAGCCCCTCCAAATACACATTTTTGATAGAACGCCACAATATTTGCAGGGTTTCACAGATTTGACCATGTTTATATCATATGTCATTTGTAATCTCAAATTGTTGAAATAATTCCAAAAAGATCTATTAATTTCCTTAAATTATTCACTCAAAATCCATAAATCAAAGTCGATATCGTAATGGGACTGATATCTGTCACTTATTGTTTGATTATTATACTGTAGGTGCCTTACATATTTCATATATCATTTATACATACTGTAGAATTGCAAGCTAGGGCACAACAATGTTGATATTGATTGTTTTCCCACCTATAATCTACTGTCAAAATAGTCCGTATTTGGCCCTTGAACTAAGATGAGTTTGACACCCCTGCTATAAAGCATTAGTCTGTAATGCAAAATGCTCACACTTATGACCTCAATTATGCATGAAGCATCAGTAGTATTATGTGTCAGACTCTCACACTGTGCTTTAATAGTGGGGAACAGTTGGATCTGTTGGTTCCATTAACTCTGATCATACACTGGGTCACCCAACATCCATATAGTTTCAGATAGACTGGTCAAACATATTCAGATAGTAGTGTTGTGTTCAAGACCACACTATCCGAGACCAAGACTTGCCCGAGACCAGAATGCACCGAGACCAAGACAAGACCAAGACTTCCAGGAGCCGAGACCAAGTCAAGACCAAGACCGAGACAAGCCGAGACCGAGTCAAGACCAAGACCATAAACTTTTTTTTTTTCAATTTAAAAAAATATATAAATAAATAAAATTATGACAAGGTTCGACAGTTAAATAACATTCTATCCTTAATTTTAGTTTCTTCTAAATACATTTGATGGACAAAAAAGGTTCCTGCAAAAAATGAACTAAAATATTAAAACTACTACTGCTACTGATAAATTCACAATTATTCTACATATTTGAAAACGGAGTAAATGCGTCCCCATACTGCTAATAACACCAAGTTTACCATTTTACCTGTTGTTAGAGCTACTATTTTTACCAGGGAGATAATATTTATTCCTGGTGAGTGTTTTCTGGAGTTTTACTGGGATTTTTACTGGTGATTAGTTCATATCTCCCTTGCGTTTCACGGTCCAAACTGAAACCGTAGCCAGACACACACGCACACACACGAGTGTGTCATACACGTCATTCAGTCACATTAAGGAAGGTTACGGTCATTATACAGGGTGTATTAAAGAATGAATAAAGAATTGTTTTATCCTGTTCTTCTTTGTGTTATTATTACATTATAAAAAAGTTTAAAAATAGCAGGAATTAGTGCTGGTCGCGAACGGTCTTGAGGGAAAATCCTGAATCCAGGCAGCCCGAGTCCGAGACAAGACCAAGTCAAAATGCTTCCGAGTCCGAGACGAGACTAAGACCTTTAAAATTTGGTCTCGAGACCAAGACCGGTCTCAACTACTACAACACTCGGTCTAGGTCAATGATTCAACATGAATTGTTCATAATTAATGAGTAAATTGATTGATAACCTTATTTATTTAAATTACTGTGGTTTCTCCCAGTCTGTGTTAAACTAAAACATTCCCTTTAATACAGTGTGACTATAGAAGGTGATTTTATGTCTGTCTAAAATAATACAGTGAGCAGGTTACACGTATTCTATCATTTTCTGTCTTTATTTGCATGTTTGGTGTTGAAGTAATCAAAAGTAATCAGTTACATTACTTTAATATAGTGATACTTAGAGTAAGTTACTGATTCTATTTTTTACCAGGTAACTTGTAATTGTACCAAATTACTTTTTAAAAGTAACCCTCCCATCACTGTGTATAAGTCCCACCCCTAATATACAGTATATATTAGGGGTGGGACTTGATTTAAAAAAATAATCTAATTAACTTGGGTCTTTGTAATTAATAATTCAAATTAATCACATTTTAAGTGCATAACTATATTTGCAAAAATACAGTAAACTCAAACAATTTTAATGTCACAATTGTGGAAAAATTTAACAAATCTAAGTAAAAGTGCCATTTCAATTACATTATGTACTTTTCACAGCAGTGTTGGCTTGAAATGGTTAAAAAAAAACAAAAAAAACCCCAAACAAATCAACATAGTGTTTTTTTTTTTAATTCAAGTAAAATTTGAAATATAAACGGTCATTTGGCCTAAATCTCTTTGGAACTCCAAGTACTAAATAACAGTAGATAAACATTTGAGTGCAAAAAATAACACCCATCAGCCTCACAACACCTTCAGGTCTATTTCTTATTCTTCAGCTCAGACAAACTAGCCAGTTAACATTATCAGAGCTCAAGGAAGATATTTTTGTCACTATGTGACCTGCAAGTGAGAACAGCCTCACACATGGGACAGAAGTGGCAGGGCTCGTCAGAAAGTTGCGGGCCAGGACAGACAGCTGTGGGTGGGTCTCTGCTGGACTGGACCACCACTGCAGAGGGCAGTTTGTTTCACTGATGGTGGATTCAGCTTTGTACAAAGTCAGGGCCCTGTTACACAGGGCTTCCTCATCTGAATCAGAGTCTGAAGACAAGGAAGAGAAAAGGAGGATCTTTTTCCTTGCTGGCTCCTGTTTTTTGGTGGTATCTTTACGCCGTTCCTGCATCAGAGCTTCAAGGCTGATCCAAACTTCTTCTCTCTCTCCTCTTGAACGACACTTAAAATCCTTAAAGCATGGGTTGAGCACAGTAACCATCTTGAGCCATTTACAGTTGAGAGTAGCAACACCTTGGGACCATCTCTGATGGAGTTAACATGACCAGCTTGTGCTTCTGTCTAAAGCAGCAACAACAGCCTCTTGATTCTTCAGTAGACAAGTGATCATTTGAAGCGTTGAATTCCACCTTGTGGAAACATCCAGTGTAAATGTCTCTCTTTCTTGCCTCAGTCTTGTTTGTTCTTCTGTATTAGCAGGGCTGTGTTTAAAGTGACCCACTATCTTGCTACATTTTGCTAATATCTCACTAAACCTACTATTGGCAAGGCTAACAGTGACAGTTCTCTGTAAGATGTGAGCATCTAAACATAGTGTCCATGAAAGGCACGAGCCAACCACTGGGAGCAATTTAGGGTTCAGTGTCTTGCTCAAGGACACTTTGAACCCCCAACTTCTCAAACCGAAAATGGCCAATTTACCACTTTAGTCATGGTAGCCCCATATACCCATACACACAGACAGGACCGTGTGTGCTATAAGATAAATGAATAGGTTGAAGTCCCATTAAATGTCATATAATGTTTAGAGGTATGTTAAATAAACCAAGTATCACATGTAACGGCAGTTCCATTACATTAACTGTATGGAAAGTCCTTGGCACATGCTCTCTGCCTTCATGTGTGATCGGTGCTCTCAAAAGACAAAATGCCATTCGATGTTTTGTGACAAGTCTTCACCCAATCAGAGACAAGTTGCTGAGTCGTCACTTGGTAAACTGCTGATGTGGTGTTCCTAACAGAAGGTGGTCTTAGGTCGAAGTCCCTCAGTGGCTCTGTTTGAACATACCTCGCGTTTAGGAATGGGATACTCAGAGTTTCCCTCATTTGAGCCCCAACATACTCAGAGTTTAAACATGACCCGTTTTATGGAATACGACTCAGGTGTTGCTCTCCCATCTTTTAAAAGCTGTCGTTTTTCCTCGAAAGAAAGTTTCTCTATTGTCTCTACCACTGTCACCCTGCCGGTAGTATTATATTCAGCCCACTAGCTAGAGGGTGGAGCAGCAGCGGCCAAGCTGTATCAATTCACTAATGCACTCTGAACATATGTATAGCATTTAGCATAGCATGGTTACGTCCAAAGGCAGTGTAGAAAGCTGCCTGTTTACGTAAATGGTTGTCTTCTTTGGGAAATGACTGCGCATGAGCAAACACATAAAAACACGCTATGGGGCCAAAGGCAGAGCAGCAATGTGCTTTTGGGAGAGGGCGTGGCCTCCTCCTGCATTACAGCAGAGTGAGACTGTGCCGTACCAGGAAATAGTGATGTCATTTAGGCTATGAAAAGCAAAAAATGCTGACACTTTCAAACTTATAGGTACTGTGGGCTATCGGAAATGGAAAAATAAATAATTTATAATTATATTATAAATTAAAAAAAACATTTAAAAAATCAAAATATCAATTCACTCTTGGGTAGGCATTGGAGGGTAGCACTTGAAGTCTTGTACATAAGGCTGACATTACTCTGTCAATGTCTGTCATTAGCATGAATAAGGTGTCGTGAAGGCTGTCATTAAGTGTCGTTTTCTAAATTATGACACCTTTAGAGCTATGTTGGCACTTATCCTGCAGCCTTCTGCCAGAAATATTTATATTTTACTAAAACATGATTTGTTTTTGTCGTTAAACCTAAAAAGAAGAGTTTTAAAAAGACTGGATGGTTATAACTTACAACACATCCATTCATTTTCTGACCCGCTAACTTACAGCACAGTGCAGATAAAATAATACAGAATAAATTTTAACAGCAGGCAGAGATCATTCACATTGTACTGTGATATTGTTTCTTTTTTTAGGATTTAAATGAAACATGATGCTGGAGTTAACATTAGGATGCACTGAAATGAATTTTTTTGGCTGAAAACGAAACACCGAAAAAAATTATTAGGCAAAATATTCATCGTATTGCATTTTTGGCTCTGAATGTGTACTAATCACTTTCATTAAAACATTGCTATTGTATACTATAATATTAATGCTTCAAAAAGTAAATCACTTAAAAACATGAAAATATTATTTTTTAGCACTGACATTCCAAAAATGCAAAATATAAAATAAAAAGTTAAACCTGACCCCACTCTTACATTAAATAATGTTGAAAGAGAGTCAAATTAAACAGGTTATCTAATTAAAACACATAGTATATGTGTAATAGTATAATATCTTGATGAAAATCAGCTTATTGGTTTTATTTATTATCCAAACATGTTGTTTAGATGCACACACTGAAAGTTCACAAAAAATACAGATGGAGGACGGGAGTGCCAGCATCTACCAATGGAGGAGAAGAAATACTTTTATTAACCAAAACAATGTAAGTAAAACCTCTCATTTACACATAAAGACACTGATCACATATTTAATGTATAAATAGAAGTCACGTTTTACTAACACCTGTAAAATGTTGGACTTGATCACCAGCATCCACTGATGGAGGAGAAGAAAGATGGAGGACAGGAGCACACAAACATCAGCACAAGACGGAGATGAAGAAAGACTTCTATCAATCAACCAAAAACAATGTAAGCAAAGCCTCTTGTTTGAACACACATTTAATATAAAAATAGGTGTTAATTACTGTACTAGTGCCTGTAAAACATCTTGTGTGTGATTACAGATTCACTTCAGAGGAGAATCAGACGGTTCCAGATGTTCATCATGTAGGAAACAAACCACATCAAGCGTAAAGCCTCCCCCTTTGCTAGCAAGAATTAACCAAGGAGCCTGTTTTTGTGTTATCACGAACTGTGTAAACACAACTGCCCCCGTAACTCTGAGATGCAGGACTAACCCCACTATGTGGTCTGTGAACTCAATACCGGAGCCGCTAAGACTGAACCAGCTATTTGAAGTACGTAGTATGAACCCTTCTTTTACGACTCCCCTTCCGGCCAAACAAAAGGACCAGAGAATCCAAGGACACTTTCCCCCGTTTATCACCTCCCTGCAGCATTTACGATCGAAAGAAGAACATCCCTCTTTCCTCCTTTCCTTAACAGATACTGTGGGATGCTGTAAAGTCAAAGAACGGTCCCAATGCCCTCTGACCCCCTGTGGTGAAATGTCACAGGAGAACACTGTCCAGGCACCTCACTGAGATGTCTCCACGGGAAGAAAGGAGAACAAAGAAATTGTATTATGTTTGAAAGTTACAAACGAAAACATTTTTGGAATGATTTCTACAGAAATTGAAATTGCATATATTGTCTGTTCGATCACACTCGTTTCATGTAACGCAATAACCAACAGAATGCTATTTTAAAGTGTTTATCATTTAAAAGTGCTTAAAAATACCAGAAAACATCACAAACGTTAGTTTGAGGTATCTACGGCAACCATATAGTTAAGAGGAGGCATAACATGATTTTTGATATTTATGTCTATGAGTAATTACAGGTAAAATGCATTAATTAATTCCTAAAGTGATTCTAGGATATTTTCCAGTCATGTTTGGTATCAAACCCTTTCGTAATTCATGATATTTCAGGATATGATGTTGAAAAGATGTTTTGAAATATGTGGAATTAATTATTAGGCATTCTTTTATGTTTAGAATCATCCCTTGTCGTCTGTCTCTGTCTTACACTTACACACACCCAAGACACACCCACAAGCTGAAAGCAGAGACATTGACCAATCACCGAAATGATCACAGAAGGATCCACCCAGACGCCTCCTCCAAAAGGCGTCGCCAAACGCCCTTTAAAAAAAGACGCGCGACCAGAAACAACAGTTTTGGACGCGGGCGTTCATGCTCACCCGTCTTCCCTCATGTTTCCAGTCTTTCATTTCATTTTTATTTTTAGTTGAAACAGTGGCTTGGTTCGGACGAATACAGCATCTAGTGACGTGCGTAACAGCCGAAAGGAAGCCCGGCCCGCGACCCGTTGGGGTTAGCCAAGAGCCATTCTCTAAGCCAGCTGCGAAGGCCTAACCGCCCGGATCGGCTGAAGGGGCTACACTCTGTTGAACCGAAACAGAACCAACGGTGGCACGTCCTGCTGCATTGCTCAAACAGCACCTCCAGGTCCAACCCTGACATCTTCAAGGTACAAGAATGAACTCTCATCAGCAACTTTCATCTACAATAGATCACATACATATTTCCATAACTACAAACTTACACGCATTAACAACATGCTACACACACAGTACATCTCATTCATGTTTGTTCGTCTCCCCTGTGTCCGTCCTCCTCTCTTTGTTATGAGCTCTCTTTATTTTATTCTTTGATTTTATGATTTTATTATTGAATATGTATCCTGCATTTTTATTCAATATTTAGTAGATTAGCATCCTTCTAGATTAGTGATTTCACTTTATTACGTATAATCCTCACCTTTATTAGCCTAGAAATGCATTTGATCATGATTTAATTATCCCATTTCAATTGATGTTTTGACTGTGTTAATTGTTGACTTTTGAATAAAAGGTTAAACATAATCTTTGATTCCTCTGATTCATTAAAGCTGTGATGATGGTGTAGATGTCTGGTAGAATTCACTTTTCCCTGGTTTCACATTGATGAGTTTAGTCTAAAAACTTAGACATATTTCTCCTGTTAAAAGGAGTGGCACCCCGCAAATTTGAAGTAATATTAATAATCACAATTAATATTCTTAGTTATATAACCCATTAATAATAACTCATCTCACCTTCCTACATAATTTCTGGCACCTCCAGATGGGACCAGCTGAAGCCATAAACACAGCGTTAATGAATAATCATTGGAATCAAAAGCCGGTCTAAAAACTGAACACTCGTGTTGCCAGATTGGTTCGGAAGCCGCTGCGCCCCGACCAATGTTGTATTCTAAGCAAAGCCGCCGCGCTAATGCTTAAAAACTGAATAAATAAGACCGCCGTGTCTCTGTGTTTAAAGCGCTAATGTTATGAAAGGCCGCCGCGCCAAAAGAAAAAGTTAAAATTAATCACTGCGCCGTCAGTGACTGTGACGTCAGAGGTAAACAGTAAGTTGCCAGAACCGGGAAAACCCCGTATAAAAGGAAAAGATACGCAGACAGTGCAAACTAGGACTTTGCTACCCCGAAGAGCTCTGAAACTCTGGTATCTACCGACGCAAACAAAGAGTAAGTCGTCTGAATCTTCCGTTCCTTAAAACGGACAAGCTATCGTTGTATTAGCTCATGTTAGCTCATTGTGTTTGGAACACATGTGTGTAGCTCCGGAAACCGGAAGCAAGTGTGTCAAGCCCTCGCTCATACACAAAGACAGGGCTTCCTGTCCCTTTTTGAGACGCGACTGCCCCTCGTGGCGAGCTCGCGAAAAACAGGCTAACGAGAGCCTCAGCCTAGCAGCAGCAGCCTGCTACTAAGCGGTTAGCATCAAGCTAACCTATCGTGCCCAGTGAGACTTTAAACACATCTAAGTTACAGCGTGTCTTTAGACACGTTTTGCTTGACAACTGTGCATCGATACAGCTGTCTTTACTGTCACTTTGCTGAAATCGTGTGGTTTTAAATGTGCTCGATTTGATTTTGTCATCTCTCAGAAACACACACACACGCACGCACGCACACACAAGGCTCATAACTAAACGGAAGTTAAGCCATTAAAAGGGTAATCTTATTAAAACTAAGGTAACTCATTTAAATACAAGTGACGCACTAAAATCAAGGTTTAACAAGATTTAAACCAATTTGAAAAAAATAATTAAACTAAAACAGTTTAAATAAATAAACTAATGATTAAAGTAAAATACACATTTTACTAAATGATTAATCCAGTGTGATTAAAATTAAATCAATTTGATTAAAAACAATTAAATTGATTAGGAAGTTAATTAAATGAAAGCAACTAATTTAAGAAGGATTTATTAATTAAAATAAGTTTAATAAAAGTTAAACCAGTTTTAATTAAGGTAATTAAATTCAACACAACCGAATTTAAACACAAACCATTCTTAAAAATCAACCTAAAGGAAATTACAACTGAAATAAAAACTGATAAATTAAAACAGAATTTAATTAATTAAAATTAACATTTATTGATTACAATAAATTCAATAGGATTTGGATTAAATTTCAAAAAAAAAAAAATTTTTTTTTTTTTTTTTTTCTTTTCTCTTCTTTTTCCAATTGATTAATCACCTGATTAATCTAAGGAAACTGAATCAAGGTAAAGCTAATTTAAACTAAAGTTTAAATTAATTAAGGAAAAACATTTATTGATTAAAATAAATTCAATAGGATTTGAATTTAATTTCAATAAAAACATTTTTTCCAATTGATTAAAAACACCTGTTGATTAATTCAACGAAATTGAATTAAAGTAAAGTTAATTTAAATAAAAGTCTTAAATCAGTAAGAACAAGTCTTAAATGAGTAAGAACAATTGTTTAAATTAAACAAACCACACCAAACTTTTCAAGTTTACCACTCAGTTTTTATTTACCAAACAGTGAATTGCTAAGAACAAACGAAATAAGATAAAACAATTTACTACCATTGTAATTTTTAAACTTTGTTTGAAAAATTATTTGAAATTTTGAAATTCTTTAGAGTTCTTCGTACGATTTTGATCCACAACAAATCAACATGTCTATCTCCTCAGAAGACCATCCAGCCGAGAACTTAGAATTCCTCCTCACAGAAATTTTAGGGTACGGAAAATCCACAATTGATGCCAAAATCCGAGAATCTCCCCCTCAAGAATTAGGAGACCTTGTGGCCGATTGCGTCACTGCAGCCGTTTACAAAAAACTGAAGGATAAAGAGCTGGTTAAACAGCTTGGCTGTGTAATATCAGCATTCTCCGCCCAGTTAAAATACGAACAGAATCGGGTTAAAACCCTCGAGAGCGAACGCGACGCTCAACTCGAAACCATCGAGGAACGCGAAGCCCGCTGCGCGAACCTCACGGCCCAGTATGACGAAACACGTGAAGAAAATGGACTGCTCCAAATGCGTGTGACTTACCTAGAAGAAGCGGAAGATCAGGTTAATCAATTAATCACTGAGAATAAAGAATTAGAAAAATCCAAAGTGCTACTCGGTGATAAAATACGCGTTCTCGAACATGATTTCGACACCACCACCCGGGAATTAGACACACAACTACACGAGTCAAATGATGGGAAGAAACTCCTCCTTGAGGCAGAAGGGGCGATCAAAGCCTCAAAAGCCAAAACTAAACTGCTCTCTAGAGAATTAGACGCAGAACGAGAGAGGGTTAATGACTTATTACAACAAGTAGCTGACGGTAAAGTAGCTACTGCTAAGGTTCAACGACAATTGAACCTCACCAGGAGAGAGCTCCTAGACGCAAGACGTGAGCTCGGGCACGCTCTCTCATCATTGTCAATGTCGGAGGCCGATGGCGATCCTGACTCCGACGGTGAAGACGCAACTCGACAAGTCCTGCGCACCGCCGACCCACCGGTACGTCCGCGTCGCTTAAGGAGACCCCGGGATGCCTCCGCGGACCCTCCTATTGACGGCGGACCGACGCCCGCCAGGCCCCCGAATAGCAATCGACCGTCCAACCGCGACCTGGATAAAATCGCCAGAAACATTCCGAGATTCGAACCAAAGTTCGACGAACCCCAAAATGCTAGAGCATTTTTGAGAGACATTGATTTTTATCTAAAAAGTTATCCAATGGCTAATGTTGAAGATAAAATCTACCTAATCAAAGCAACCTCGAGCAGGCTTGTCAATGATTTCATTGAACGTCAACTACCTCAGATCAGAAATGATTACACAACACTGTGCCGCCTCATGGTGGATGAATTTTCTGACGCACTTCATCAAACAGGTTTCGACTATGCCCACACCATTAAACAGGGGAAAAACGAATCACCCCAACAATATTACCACACTTTGCTACAGGCATACTTTGGTAATCGCAACGACCCTGGTATGGAGGAAGAAGAGCAGTTCAAACAACTGTTCCTCAGAAACCTTCACCACAGCACGAGCACCCATCTCGGCGTCGCGGCAGATCCCTATACCATGTCCAGTAAGAAACTTCGCGATCTTGCAATCAGAGGCTTCCTCTTGTACAAACAAAATTCGGCAAAATCCACACCTCGCGAAATGTTCCCGATAAAGAATAACTCTCACTCGCTGCAATTGGAAGGCATTCAAAAGGAACTCAACAGTCCTCAAATGCCTCCACCGCAAGCACCACAGACCACTCCGCGGTACAACCAGCAACCGTACCATGGAATAAAGCCAAAACGATACCAAGATAACACCGATTATCGAGATTATGCGCCAAAACAAAACTTTCGGCACCAAAATTCTCGCCCGAACTCACACCACCAAGATCGCCGACCGCGACCACCGTGGTATGATTACGACCGTTCTGACCAGTGGAAAAGACACGACAACGACCGCCGAACACCTCCACTCAGAAACAAACACTCAAAACCTCGGTATCACAAATATAATCAAAGGTCATACGACCAGCAGCCAAACAGATCAAGATCAGACGATGAATCTAATGAAATAGAAAGTTTAGAAATCAGGTTATCTAACCAAATCACTAAAGAAATGGCATCCATCAAGAAAATGTTTGAACAAATGATAGATGACAAAACCAATGATAAACCAAAACAATCAAAACGAAAAAATGACGATGATTCGCCTCGTGCTGTCTTGCTGGTGCAAACACATGCACCAAACCACCATTTTTCCAATGGACATCAGTCCATTGAAGGTGAACCACCAATTCACCAACTCTTGTGCAACCTCTACGAAAGAGGAATCGCCCGAAAGTTTTACATTTCAGCCACTTTTGAAGGTGTGCTTACCAATGAAGCCTTACTCGACACTGGAGCAGACATATCCCTCATGTCCGCCCAACTGTTCAATGAGCTGCGCAGCCTAGCCAAGGAGACCAACCTAAGGTTGATACTCCAAGACTGCCACATTGACATTGAACCTTATGGCGACAACGCCACTGTTATCACAAAGAAGGCTCTCGTACAAGTCACCATAGGGCACCTGACCCTGGTGCACCCGTTTTACATCTCAGACCACAACCAGGTTCCTCTTCTCATAGGTATCGATCTGCTCAACCGATTTGAGCCCCTGATCGACTTTCAAAATCGGAAAATCTGGGCCCAAGTCAGGCAGCCACTGCCGCTGCAGCATGACTCACCCGACGGAGTTCAGTGCTACCAACTGAACCACCCTCAGGCTCTAAAGGAGACCCCCAGCCGGTCTCCGGCCCAAATGCGTCCGGCTACTAAAACCGTAGACCGTACTCTAACGACCAGAAGTACCTTCCTGTGCTCGTTAACCAACAACCCCCTCGCTACCGATGGTCTTGCGTTTCAGAACCAACACATCAACGATGCTCTCGCCAAACAAAGGGCGCTATCAGGGACACCCTGGTCCTTTGACCCCACCCAGCTCGCTGAGCCCCACCCGTTATCAGTGAATTCGATTACGCGCTCTCGTGCGGCTGCCGAGACCATCGCCCCATCGTCTTCGCAGGTCATCGCACCGGTAAAACCCGCTTTCATCGACAATGACCCAATAACGTTAAATGTCTCCTCTGACTTTGCCTCCACACCCAGCCATCTGTTCGCTGCCCGTCGCTCAACACAGACAATCAAGGGCACCTCGGTCCATGTTTCTGCGGACTCCCAAACGCATGCGTTCGTTGTCCCACAGAACCAAAGGGGGGTGATATTGGCACATGCCCATGACATGCCCTGCGCCAGACACAGAGGAGTCAAAATCAAAACCAAGCCAACACCGCTACCGCTTACACCACCCACCAATACACGACCGATCTTGAGAACCACCTCCGAGCTACGTTCGCGTTCGCTCAAAAACATCTCAAAGAGAGTGCGAAGGGCTGTAAAACCTACTACGACCAAAAAGCCTCACAAGAGGAACTACAGGTGGAAGACCACGTATGGCATTACAGGTTTGCTCCGCCCGCCGGCAAAACCAATCATCATGCAACCAAACTGAAAAAATAAATAAATAAATAAAATTTCTTCCTAAATGGACAGGACCCTACCTGGTCACCGATAAACTGTCTCCAGTGGTGTACCAAATAAGGATTCCGAGCACAAAAACCGAATCAAAGCTCAAATGGGTCCACCGAAACCAAATTAAGCTATACAGAACACCAAAATCAACAGACAAACCTTCAACCGCGAGCTGAATAAACCCTACAAGCCGAGAGATAGCATTCCTAATTAACGTACCAGTCGTCACGTTCAATAACATCTACCACCTCAAGGACGACATAAACTAAGAACTAGGAACTAGAATCCACTACGCTATCTGGTCCCACCGAGGACACACCCGAGGGTCAGGACTTAACCGTGCTGGTTGATCCGTAAACTTCCAATCAGCCATCCCATTGATCAGGCCCCAAACATTAGCATATCTAACACCCTGCTACCGAGACCACAACGCGTCTCATTATATAGGCACAGGCCAAATTTAGCCAGAGCAAAAGAAAGCCCTTCTTTTGCTCTCATTTAGTTTAAGATCCCTTAGGGACTTCTTTTGTGTGTTTAGATGTGATTCTTTTATACCCTGCATGCTTTGTCTTTGTCTTACTGATATGCACCAGGAGTAACTGACCGATACCACGCTGTCTATGTGTTATGTGTACACTTTTATGTTACCCCATCCTGCTGATCCCAAATTACATGTTCGCACCGAGCATCGTTGAGGGACACATAGCAACATATAGTACACACACCTAGTCTGCCTCCTGGTCTACGGGTGCCCACTGCCAAGCGGCACCTTAGAATCGACTCCATGGCCGCCCAACTCCTACCTCCATGGTCCATGGGCACCAACCTCCCGGGGCTCCAGCCTCAAACCTCCAGGGGCTCCAGGCCTCAACCTCCGGGGCTCCAGGCCTCAACCTCCGGGGCTCCAGCCTCAAACCTCCGGGGCTCCAGTCTTACACTCCAGGGGCTCCAGTCTTCAACCTCCAGGGGCTCCAGTCTTCAACCGCCAGGGCTCCAGTCTTCAACCGCCAGGGCTCCAGTCTTCAACCTCCGGGGCTCCAGCCTCAACCACTAGGGGCTCCAGCCTCAACCTCCCAGCGTTGCCTCCAGTATTGACTTCCTGGCAATGCTGCTCATCTCAACGTCAAGGTGAGAGTGATTTCCCTACCCTACAGGGGGAAACACCTCCAAGTTCCAACAAGGACGTTGGACTTTTGTCACTCCTGAACTTTCGTCAGGGTGTGTGAGGACCTCAACACACCTTTACCAGTTTCTAGTTGTCGTCAACTTGAAGGTTCGTTCCCTCTTTTGTTTCCTCAAAAGAACTATTTGATAAGAGCTTCAAAGCATTGAAACCTTATCAACAGGGGGATTATGTAGGAAACAAACCACATCAAGCGTAAAGCCTCCCCCTTTGCTAGCAAGAATTAACCAAGGAGCCTGTTTTTGTGTTATCACGAACTGTGTAAACACAACTGCCCCCGTAACTCTGAGATGCAGGACTAACCCCACTATGTGGTCTGTGAACTCAATACCGGAGCCGCTAAGACTGAACCAGCTATTTGAAGTACGTAGTATGAACCCTTCTTTTACGACTCCCCTTCCGGCCAAACAAAAGGACCAGAGAATCCAAGGACACTTTCCCCCGTTTATCACCTCCCTGCAGCATTTACGATCGAAAGAAGAACATCCCTCTTTCCTCCTTTCCTTAACAGATACTGTGGGATGCTGTAAAGTCAAAGAACGGTCCCAATGCCCTCTGACCCCCTGTGGTGAAATGTCACAGGAGAACACTGTCCAGGCACCTCACTGAGATGTCTCCACGGGAAGAAAGGAGAACAAAGAAATTGTATTATGTTTGAAAGTTACAAACGAAAACATTTTTGGAATGATTTCTACAGAAATTGAAATTGCATATATTGTCTGTTCGATCACACTCGTTTCATGTAACGCAATAACCAACAGAATGCTATTTTAAAGTGTTTATCATTTAAAAGTGCTTAAAAATACCAGAAAACATCACAAACGTTAGTTTGAGGTATCTACGGCAACCATATAGTTAAGAGGAGGCATAACATGATTTTTGATATTTATGTCTATGAGTAATTACAGGTAAAATGCATTAATTAATTCCTAAAGTGATTCTAGGATATTTTCCAGTCATGTTTGGTATCAAACCCTTTCGTAATTCATGATATTTCAGGATATGATGTTGAAAAGATGTTTTGAAATATGTGGAATTAATTATTAGGCATTCTTTTATGTTTAGAATCATCCCTTGTCGTCTGTCTCTGTCTTACACTTACACACACCCAAGACACACCCACAAGCTGAAAGCAGAGACATTGACCAATCACCGAAATGATCACAGAAGGATCCACCCAGACGCCTCCTCCAAAAGGCGTCGCCAAACGCCCTTTAAAAAAAGACGCGCGACCAGAAACAACAGTTTTGGACGCGGGCGTTCATGCTCACCCGTCTTCCCTCATGTTTCCAGTCTTTCATTTCATTTTTATTTTTAGTTGAAACAGTGGCTTGGTTCGGACGAATACAGCATCTAGTGACGTGCGTAACAGCCGAAAGGAAGCCCGGCCCGCGACCCGTTGGGGTTAGCCAAGAGCCATTCTCTAAGCCAGCTGCGAAGGCCTAACCGCCCGGATCGGCTGAAGGGGCTACACTCTGTTGAACCGAAACAGAACCAACGGTGGCACGTCCTGCTGCATTGCTCAAACAGCACCTCCAGGTCCAACCCTGACATCTTCAAGGTACAAGAATGAACTCTCATCAGCAACTTTCATCTACAATAGATCACATACATATTTCCATAACTACAAACTTACACGCATTAACAACATGCTACACACACAGTACATCTCATTCATGTTTGTTCGTCTCCCCTGTGTCCGTCCTCCTCTCTTTGTTATGAGCTCTCTTTATTTTATTCTTTGATTTTATGATTTTATTATTGAATATGTATCCTGCATTTTTATTCAATATTTAGTAGATTAGCATCCTTCTAGATTAGTGATTTCACTTTATTACGTATAATCCTCACCTTTATTAGCCTAGAAATGCATTTGATCATGATTTAATTATCCCATTTCAATTGATGTTTTGACTGTGTTAATTGTTGACTTTTGAATAAAAGGTTAAACATAATCTTTGATTCCTCTGATTCATTAAAGCTGTGATGATGGTGTAGATGTCTGGTAGAATTCACTTTTCCCTGGTTTCACATTGATGAGTTTAGTCTAAAAACTTAGACATATTTCTCCTGTTAAAAGGAGTGGCACCCCGCAAATTTGAAGTAATATTAATAATCACAATTAATATTCTTAGTTATATAACCCATTAATAATAACTCATCTCACCTTCCTACAATCACCACAGCACAGAATGAGACAGCAGTAGTAGTAGTAGTGTTTACTCTGACTGCTTTCATTTCAACTATAAATAAATAAAAAATAATATCTTAAGAAATCAAACTTGGTGAAATGCTTTGTGTGCTTTTAAGTGTTGTGTTCAAGACCACACTATCCATGACCAAGACTTGCCCGAGACAATTTAAAAAAATCTATAAATAAATAAAACTATGACAAGGTTCGATAGTAAAATAACATTCTCTCTTTAATTTTAGTTTATTTTAAATACATTTGACGGACAAAAAAGGTGCCTGCAAAAAATTAACTAAAATATTAAAACTACTACTGCTACTGATAAATCCACAATTATTCTACATATTTGAAAACAAGATTTTTATGTCAGCTGAATGTACAGCAAGTGTTTAAAAGTATTTCTGCCAAGAAATAATTATTCTCAATTCTGATTTTTTCAGTTGTGCAGGTCAACAGGTCACAGATTTCACATGATAATTTTTTAGTTTGAAAAAGCCTTTACACAGGTTATTTTTATTAATTCACTCAGTTGATATAGTTTAATTTGGTTACTGTAATATAACTAGGATATTCAATTAACAAAGGTTTCCAGCTGTAACTGTAAAAGTGAAACTTTCTGAAATAAAACTACAAACAAGTTGTCAACAGTCTAAAAAACATAGAGCTACAGGTAGATGTGAAACCAAATAATTGTTGAGAATTATTATTATTATTCTGGATACAGTGGAAACAGAAACTATAAAAAATAATTATATTGTGAACCTGTTAATATTGTGGGGAACATATTATATACATAAATGTAATTGGAGTCTAAAGCCACAAAAAACACCACTTTAAAAAGAAAATAGACTAATATAAGACCTCTTTACAGTTATTTGAGTCATTTTGGCTTGTGCAACTTGTGGTGATGACGCGCTGGTGACGACATAATCCAAGATGGCGGCGGCCCGGACTACAGCCGACACTATGTAATAAAAGCCTTAAAAGACATGGATATAATGAAAAGAGTGGATGGACAGAGGCATAAACATGACACACACGGACTTATTAAACACTAGGACCCAGAGGTGGAGTAAATGCGTCCCCCGTACTGCATTCACAGGCTGTAATATCACCAGTTTATCATTTTACCAGTTGTTAGAGCTACTGTCTTTACCAGGGAGATAATATTTATTACTGGTGATTGTTTTCTGGAGTTTTACTGGGAATTAGGGAAGGTTGTGGTCATTATACGGGGTGGATTAAAGAATGAATAAAAGATTGTTTTATCCCGTTCTTCTCCGTGTTATTATCACATTATAAAAAAGTTTTAAAATAGCAGGAGTTAGTGCTGGTCTCGAACGGTCTTGAGGGAAAATCCCGAGTCCGAGACAAGACCGAGACCTTTAAAATTTGACCGGTCTCGACTACCACAACACTATCAGATAGGAGTGCATCCATGGCATAAATGGAGTTTAACTAGAATTTACTATTATGACTAAGTCCATGTAACTATTACCACTTTACCATTCACTGAGTTAACGTTACTTGATTTCTGAGAAGTAAAACGTGCTGTGTCGGAGCTCTGAGCTGTGTTTCAGGGGTCGATCCCACATCCCATAAGACATTTCCTGCCAATGTGGTTACATACTTATATCTAATCATATGGTAAATGTAATGTCCAAGATATATGTTTTTCATATAACCTTTAAAAAATAAAGAATAAAAAAAGAACGTATTAACAACACCCAAAACCAAGTATAAAATGAAAAAGGATGAAGTTTCATGAATGACCAACTTTAAAGACTATTTTGAGTGAATTGTTTTTACAGCAATGGGCCAATTGTGATAGGTTTCCGACATGTTTAGGATGAAATCATTATCATGCTTTCAGTAGTTTAATTTACTGTTTGGAGCCTATGATAAATCAATCTAACAAAGTCACAGGTGCTGTTTATTCATTACTTGGACCAGATTTTTTTCCACCACGTTGCCACTGAAACTTTGACAGGATCAAAGCATTAATTCACTATTCAAGAGGTTTATTTGAAAGAATAGCCTGCGATCAATAGCATCAATATCAGGAGAGAAAGAAGATTTAGGGATTGGATGCAATCCTTTGATTTACCCAATGAGAAACTATAGAAAAAGGTATAGATTTTCATCCGATGGACTGACCAACATTTCGTACGAAAGATGATGTTGCCTGACCTTTTCTACATAAGCGTAATGTGCCTGTGTTATCACTGTGTCAGGATGGCCGAGTGGTCTAATTAAGGTGCCTGATTCAAGAATTCTTACTTCCGCTGCCATGGGTTTGAATTCCACTTTTGATAAATATATTTTTTCATTTTAACATATTTAACATGGCAATTTCTACCTTTAAAAATACATATACGAAAAAAATATACATTATAGGGTATTTCCTGGGTTTGGTTAGGGTTAGGATTAGGGCTAAAATAAAAGGGTTAGGGTTAAAATAAATGGGTTAGGGTTAAAATATAAGGGTTAGGGTTAGGGTTAAAATAAAAGGGTTAGGGCTAAAATAAAACTGACAGAACTTTAAGGCATGTGGTGCACCTATCACGGGACCTAAACTGGCCAATGAGGGGTGCTGCGTACGGATTGACAGGTGTTACATACTGATAGCCACTGCTATCTTTTATAAAGGGAATTCCTCTGTTGGATACGACAAATGCGAGAAGGGTGGATGTTTTCAGTTTATTTATTTATTGCACTTTTTAACCAGCAGGTGCTGTTATTATTATGTAATTAAACTTGAAGCTGCTTGTGTTTTTTATGACTTGTACAAAAAAAGAAGATACTAAAACCCTCTAGAAACATTTTGGAGACATAGGCTATCGGTGACAGAGTAAATTCTGCCCCGTATTGCATGCTCAGGCTGTAATATCACCAAGTTTATCATTGTACCAGTTGTTAGAGCTGCTATTTTTACCAGGGAGCAAATACAGTATTTACTCTTGGTTATTGTTTTTTGGAGTTCAATAAGGTTTCATTCACCAGTTTGAGGAGACGTGGCAGCAGCATAGGATGGCTGCATAGAGAGCCCCCCTGTTACACTGGCTATAAGACAGTGTGACTGCTGCTTTATATCGCATCATTTATATTGATTTTTACTGTAATGTTGTCTCCAGAGTCATCTCGACATCCAAAAAATGTTAGAAAAACGACTAAACGGGACACGAACTCTCGACCCTATGCTTTCAAGATCAAACTGTATTACAGTATAAAACAACGTTCGAGTCTTAAAAGTGTATTAATTTCAATTGTCACCTCCCCTTTACTTTATCCACAGGTTTCTACAGACGTCAGTAGATGTTTTAATGCAGATCAACCTCTCAGTGTCTTTCACCTAATGATCTGCATCCACACTGTTATAAAGAAAACTACCGTTAGCAAAAAAATAAATGAAAAAGCAACACAACATTAGTAGTGATGTGAGCACGTCTGTGGTGTGTGATGTTACTAATGTGTTTCAGAGAAGAGTGTCAAGTTTCATTAAAGTGTTCAGAAACGGTGTTCAGGTGGGCGGAGCCAGGTAGGAAACCCAGGGTTTCCTCGATAAAACCTGCCAGCGACCAGGTTTAGTTCACGGACAACGTTGCCATGGTAACATACTCAGAGAAGAACATACCTCGCGTTTTGGAATGGGATACTCAGAGTTTCCCTCATTTGAGCCCAAATACACTCAGAGTTTGAACATAACACGCTTTATGGAATACCCCTCAGGTGTACATTTACATTTTATTTTCAGTCCATCTGTTTTCTTCTAATTTCTCATGCTCACTCACGTGGTTCTCTGGTATTCACTAATAACGTATTAGACACATTTGTTGCAGACTTTACATTCTTTAACACTTTTTGAAAGGAGTTTATATTTGTGGCGCTTGTGATTGGCTGATTTTTCATGTTGACCTACGTGGTTCTTTCCCCCAAAATCTCAGTGACTAATCTTACAGAACGTGTAACTGTGTCACATCCTGCTGCTCTTTAGAAAAGTAAACTCTCTGTCACATTTTTCAAGGTATTTACGCGAGTTCTTTGTTTTTTACACCAGAACTCTTCATTCATTCATCTGCTCTGTTTCACCCAGAGGGTGAGATGCAGGTCGGTGTTACATTTAATGTGGGTCGATACAATACCGAGCAGTGTTTTCTGTGACACCAACTGCGCGGAGAAGTCAGCGCAATTGTAAAATCTGAGCTTTGCATTTAATTGGCTTGGCGGACTCCGCTTTGCACGTGTTCGCCCAAGTATGTTTGAGCTTTAAGTGTTAACTTCCAACCAGTCCTTCTTTAGTGAGACTTTAGTAGTCACTCATGTATTTTGTTGACAGGGACAAGGCTGGCCTAGAGCAGTGAGTGCTATGTGATATGTGTAAGCCATTGAATTTATATTGAATTTTCATGCCAATTACAATTACAAATTCAATTATCTAAACTCAATTACAATTTAATTACAAATACGACAGCAATACATTTTTTCAAGTACAATTCCAATTATAATTACGCCGTAATTGTAATTAATTATCAATTACGCAATTACAATTATAACTGACCCCAACCCTAACCCATGGAACAGCTGATTCTTACATGCCTTATGGTATTGTTCCCCAGTACAGCAGTTTTGGTCTCTAATTACTGAAAAACTGTCCTCCATTTTGGACTGCAGGATTCCTCTATCTCCAAATCTATGTCTGATAGGAGACCTGACGATGCTTAATCTTCCAGCAAACCAATCCAACCAATCCCTCCTTGCGGCACTCACCATAGCCAAAAAAAAAACAATATTAGTGAATTGGAAAGATAAAAAATCCTTTAACATCAACCAATGGCAAAATCTCCTCATAGAATTAATTTTCATGGAAAAGATGTCTATTCTCAGAAAATGGTAACTTCACTGAGTGTCTGACACTTTCTTGCTGTATTTCATTAAGAAATCAAGGTAGTAGTGGTATAAATATTACAAATAGTAAAGCTCCACACACACACACACACACACACACACACACACACACACACACACACACACACACACACACACACACACACACACACACACACGCACACACATACACACACGGTGTGGAAAAAAACAAAAAAACAAAAAAAAAATGCAAAAAATTGCACCGATCATAAAACAAGTTACAAAAAGAAAGTTATGCTGAGTATGAAAACTCTTGTTCATTAAATTATACTTCATAATAGCAAAACTTGTTCTGTAAATAGTTTGTTATCGTGATCAAAACCATTGATCTGATGCTGATGCTGTCCTGTAAATAGTTTTCTAATCAACCAATTGCATGCTTAAAATAACATACCGGTTACAGCACTGCCCATTTCAAGACAATCTGATTCACTTCTAGGTTAAATCCCACCCACTTCCGGGTTAGGAAGATAAAGATACAGAAAATTAATAAGATTAACAGATACAGATACATGTTCAGAGAGGCTGTGGGCAGCCTTATATATCTAACAACATGTACACGCCCAGACTTAAGTTTTGTGGTAAGCAAGCTTTCACAAAACTTCTGTAAATCAACAGAGGAACATGGAGTACCTGTGAAGCATCTTCTAAGATACTGATATGTTCTACAAACAAGTAGTTGTGTTTCAAGCAAAACGACAATGAGGTTTTAAGCCTAGTAGTCTATAGTGATGCTGACTGGGCAGCAGACCGCTCATACAGGTGCAGCACCACAGGATACTGTGTAGCCTAAGTAAAAACAGTTCTTTAGTTTCTTGGAAAACAAACAAACAGCCTACAGTAGCTCTCAACATGTGAAGCAGAATATATGGCTCTAGCTTCTGAAATGCAGGAGTGTATATGTCTCTAGAGCAGCTATTAAAAGGCATAGATGACTACAAATACAACCAAACAGTGGTGTATGAAGACAATCAGGGAACAATCGCTTCAGCCAAAAGCCCTGTAGGCAGACAGAGGTGCACACATGTGGACATTAAATACCACTTTGTAAGGTTCATGGTAAAACAAAGGAAACATGTCCTTGGTGTATTGCACGACTGAAGAAGAACTGGTGTAAATATGTTGTGAAATGTGACAGAGTTTATCTTCCTAAAGACCATCAGGATGTGACACATACACCTTCTGTTAGATTAATAACTGAGATTTTAACGTCTCCCACAGTGGAAGGAACGACGTAAGTCACCATTAAAAATCAGCCAATCACAAGCACCACAAATATACACTGCTTTATAAAGTGTTAAAGAATGTAAAGTCTGTAATAAATATGTCTAATAAGTCATTAGTGAATACTATAGAGAACCATATGAGTCAGCATGAGAAATTATAATAAAATATATAATGAAAATAAAATGTTAATGTTTAACTTAAAGACAAACAATGGGAAATTAATAATAAATATACAATGTGTTGACTTGTATATAAACTGTAAGTATATTAAATAAACACATGTGCTTCATAAACACATTTATATTTTTATTTAGGCTGTTTTATAATTTAGGAATTAGGGCTGGGCGATATATCAAGATTCAAGATGTATCGAGTTTTCTATTTTGGTGATATAGAAAACTATAATATTTCATATATATATGTATATTATAGCTTATTATGTATCAAAATACTAGTTTTAGGAGTCGCTGCTTTTACTTCTCAGAACAACATGTAAAACTCAGAAGGATTTCTGAGCGCACATATTTGATCAGCTGTTTGTTAAAAAATGTCCCTGTGTGGCATTTTAGCATCAGCAAATTTAACCCAGAATTGTCTTTTTGGTCAGACTTTATTTGATAAAATTATATAGATTTATATCATATATCACCATTTTGAGAAAATATATTGAGATATGAGTTTTGGTCCATATTGTACAGCCCTAGTAGGAATGTTCACAGCATTTCAATGTTAATAAAGGTCGACCTACCAGATTCTAATCACATAATTGTATTTAATAAGTGGTTGACAAGTGGCTATTTTAGATTTATTGTACACTTGTCTTAAAATATAACGGATACTGGAGCTTGGTTGAGCTGGTGGGACGGCTCGTAGTGGGCGCCAGAAAATTTCCCTTATTTTCAAATTCAAAACTTGACAGGTATGCCTATAAGCCTAGATTTTTTTATTTTTTGGCGCCGCGACACCAATGCGCGTCAACTGTTTTGACCCAGCGGCTCACTCACACAGCCAGGATCAGACAGAAGCTGAAAGTAAGGGGAGGGGGAGGGTTTACGTGGACATACAAGTAATGATGATTGGCTAAAGGTAGAGTGATATTTCATGGTAAGCCAATCAGTGACAGAGTTTAGGTAAGTGGGTGTTGCTACCAAGCGTGTGCTGACAGTGAGAGGACAAGAAGCAACCCTGTGGAGCTTGAAGAAGTCTGTTCATTTAAAACTGATGTTTACAGTGTGGAAGTACAATCACTACAAAAAAATACATGTCAAGTGTCCTCTTCATACGCAAGTTATCCTAATCTAATGAAACATCTCTCAGCGGTGCACACCGCTACTAAGCTAGTGGCCAAAACAAATAACGCTATTAGGGCTGCACAGCGCTGAAAATGTTAAAATGAGCACCACATCCAAGTGTGTTAGTGCTCATTTGAGTACCTAACATTTTACAGTGCAGACTTTATTGCTATTCATGTTCTTGTTCTTAGGGATACAAACATTGTCTGGGGAAATGATTTCAGGTAGGTGCTGCTACTGTTAAAATGATCAAAAAAGCTAACCAGTACTGTTAACAGCAGTAATGCTATAGTGAAACTCGTGGGGTCATTTTATGAAGTCAGATGTCATCTGTAGGTTTTATTTAACTGCCAATTTCATTTTTCTTATCTTGTCAGAAAAAAATATCTGACCCATGAGTCAGACATTGAAAAAATGAGCGCAAGAAACAACCTCTGGTGCTCCTTGAGAACCAGATCAAAATTGTTGTGTGCACCCCTGGTTATGACATAGCCAGCAATGATGTGTTAACCTTAAGTGTACAGTACAAATGCTAAAATGACTATATAGTGAAGTATATTAAGATACTAGACAGGTAGTGTTTGTTTAAACAATAACATTGCTAAATCAGATTCCATAAATTATCCTGTGTTTAATAGCTTTGCAGCCAGTGAATCATGCAAACAGAAATACTTTTCACTTTTAAAAGTACTTTTGAGTACATTTCAGAGCCTTTACTTTTTACTTTTACTTGAGTAGATATTTGGATCAATACTTTTTACTTTTACTCGTCTTTTTTTTTACATAGGTATTTTACTTCTACTCAAGTAAGGAATCTGGGTACTTTTGCCATCTCTGTTGACAACAGGTGATGTGTTAAAGGAGGAAGTGTGGTGATACAGCGGAATGTTTTGACAGGTTAACTGTAAGGCTGTGTGTGAAGCAATAAAGAAAGCTGACTCAACATACTCCTTTTTCACGGCTTCTACATTGGTGATGCTGATATTTGAACATGTCAGCAGAAGGCGCACAAGGAGACAGGGCCGCAATGTTTGCCGCTACGGTCAAGTTATCAGAGTTTTGGCAACATGTCGTGGTTTCAACACGTTGAAGCCCAGTTTCAGCTCCGAGGAATCACTGCAGACGACACAAAATATTACCACATCGTTGCAGCCTTGGATTCGTTGACCACCTGTCGAGTGATGGGATTGCTGCGAGACCCACAGCAAATACTCAGCTCTCAAACATCAGCTCCTACGTCTGTTCCAGCTGTCCGACATGGAACGAGCGGATCGCCTGCTGTAACTCAACGGTATGGGTGACAGTAAACCCACAGAGCTGATGGAAAATATGCTTGCGTTGCTGGGATCAGGTGATACCTCGTTTCTACGCCAGCTCCCCCCGCAGGTGCGCACGGCTCTGGCCACTTCGCCTCTGGTGGTAGATAAAGACTACCAGGGTTTGGTGGAAGAAGCCGATGGTATGCTTCCATCAGAGTACATGCCGTGTGGCCGGCACAGCCTCAACACCAGCTGGAAGAGGACATACTGGCTGCTATCGTAGCGGTGAGGGACTGACACAAAGATGACAGTCAGCTGTGCTTTTTTCATTGGCGTTTCAGAAGCAGAGTCAAGCGCCGCACGCTGCCCTAAGAGCTGTGGGTGCAGAGAACACGGATAAGCTGCAGTTCATTAAACATGACCCGTTTTATGGAATACGACTCAGGTGTTGCTCTCCCATCTTTTAAAAGCTGTCGTTTTTCCTCAAAAGAAAGTTTCTCTATTGTCTCTACCACTGTCACCCTGCCGGTAGTATTATATTCAGCCCACGAGCTAGAGGGTGGAGCAGCGGCCAAGCTGTATCAATTCACTAATGCACTCTGAACATATGTATAGCATTTAGCATAGCATGGTTACGTCCAAAGGCAGTGTAGAAAGCTGCCTGTTTACGTAAATGGTTGTCTTCTTGGGGAAATGACTGCGCATGAGCAAACACATAAAAACACGCTATGGGGCCAGAGGCAGAGCAGCAATGTGCTTTTGGGAGAGGGCGTGGCCTCCTGAGACTGTGCCGTACCAGGAAATAGTGATGTCATTTAGGCTATGAAAAGCAAAAAATGCTGACACTTTCAAACTTATAGGTACTGTGGGCTATCGGAAATGGAAAAATAAATAATTTATAATTATATTATAAATTAAAAAAAACATTTAAAAAATCAAAATATCAATTCACTCTTGGGTAGGCACTGGAGGGTAGCACTTGAAGTCTTGTACATAAGGCTGACATTACTCTGTCAATGTCTGTCATTAGCATGAATAAGGTGTCGTGAAGGCTGTCATTAAGTGTCGTTTTCTATAATTATGACACCTTTAGAGCTATGTTGGCACTTATCCTGCAGCCTTCTGCCAGAAATATTTATATTTTACTAAAACATGATTTGTTTTTGTCATTAAACCTAAAAAGAAGAGTTTTAAAAAGACTGGATGGTTATAACTTACAACACATCCATTCATTTTCTGACCCGCTAACTTACAGCACAGTGCAGATAAAATAATACAGAATAAATTTTAACAGCAGGCAGAGATCTTTCACATTGTACTGTGATATTGTTTCTTTTTTTAGGATTTAAATGAAACATGATGCTGGAGTTAACATTAGGATGCACTGAAATGAATTTTTTTGGCTGAAACCG
This sequence comes from Gouania willdenowi, assembly GCF_900634775.1. Classification (NCBI taxonomy): domain Eukaryota; kingdom Metazoa; phylum Chordata; class Actinopteri; order Blenniiformes; family Gobiesocidae; genus Gouania; species Gouania willdenowi. The sequence goes on from NC_041059.1 coordinate 33,230,435, forward strand.
AAACACCGAAAAAAATTATTAGGCAAAATATTCATCGTATTGCATTTTTGGCTCTGAATGTGTACTAATCACTTTCATTAAAACATTGCTATTGTATACTATAATATTATTGCTTCAAAAAGTAAATCACTTAAAAACATGAAAATATCATTTTTTAGCACTGACATTCCAAAAATGCAAAATATAAAATAAAAAGTTAAACCTGACCCCACTCTTACATTAAATAATGTTGAAAGAGAGTCAAATTAAACAGGTTATCTAATTAAAACACATAGTATATGTGTAATAGTATAATATCTTGATGAAAATCAGCTTATTGGTTTTATTTATTATCCAAACATGTTGTTTAGATGCACACACTGAAAGTTCACAAAAAATACACGCACAACAATTAACAGTTAAATAAAAAGTAATGATATGAAAAAAAATAAAAATAGTATTTTTGTATAATTAAATACATATGTGGTGTTTAATGAACCAACATAACATTTGTGTTTGTGTTTATTTATTAAATGACAAATTGACTTGATTCATATAGAGCTTTATCCCTACCATGAAATTCTCAAAGTACTTTACATATCAGCTCATTCACCCATTCACATTCACACACCAATGGGACTAAACTGACTAAACCTCATCAAACCAACCAAATCCCTATTATTCACAGAATGATGAAGAGCTGTTATTATTATTATTATTATTATTATTATTATTATTATTATTATTAATAATAATAATAATAACAAGATTTACATTTGACAAAGTGAAATTATAGAATAAAATTGTATAAGATTTTATTTTGTGAATATTCTTTTATTCATTATTGTTTTATTTTTTGTTCATCAATTACGAGACAATTCAGGCAACTCCATTTAAACTCCAAGCAACCACACCTGGGGTCAGTTGAAAATGCGGGGGAACAAACGTGCCGAAATAAATAAATAAATATATATATATATATATATATATATATATATATAATAAATACACGTAAACAAAAATAAAAAGGGAAAATTTTAGATTAAATACAAATAAATAAATATAAGTGGGGAAAAATACAAAAGTAAAAATATAATTTCAAATATAAATACATCATTGATTTTGCATGCAAAAAAAAAAACCATTCAAAACAAAAAAAATATTGTTGAAAAATTCAATGAAATAGATTGATAAATAAAAGTGGAAATAAAAAAGAAAATACAAATATAATTTACATACTTTTTTTTAACTTGTATTTATTTAATAATTTATTGTATACATATTAAACTTTTTTATTTTTGTTTCTTTTATTAATTTATTTTTAATTTTGGCAGGTCGGTGGTGCGTTCAGAGTCCGTGGGAAACCGGGAGATTGCTATGACTTTTACGCAACAGACAGAACGTGAAAAGTGGTCACGTGCGTCGTAAAACTGAACGTTTCACCTTACGTAAATATTTTTATTTTTATGGTTCATATAAAACGTTAAGATCGTCATTATGTATGCATTTTTTACAAATAAAAACAAAAATAGACAGTGTTTCTTGAAAAGTTTTTTTTTTAAGTTTTTACGTAAAGTTGCGTGACGTCGTCGCCATGGAAACGATTTGGGATGCGGCATTTAAATTCACCTGCTGAACGTTAACGTTCTAAGCGAGCAGCGAGAGACGTTGAGGGGAGAGCTGTTAGCATCTGTGAGCACATTTGAGCATCTGTGAGCTGAGAAAGGAGAGAAAAACTCTACAAAACACTGAGAAAAGTCATCAGAAGACCTCTACACGACCAGAAGAAGAACTTCAGACCAGGACCAGAACTTCAAAAAAGGACTTATAAGAAGACGAGACCAGAAAAGTGAACCATGGCCCTGCGCATGGCTAACGGTAAGACACGTTTGAATTATTCTCACCTGATAGGCCTTATTTCATCATTTTAGCACTGAAAAGTTTATGATTTATAATCTATAGGTCTGTCTAAATCAGGTTTAGGGCCTGAGACGTTTATATTTTATATTATAGGCCGACAGAAAATGGTTTTAACATAACGGAAATCAAGAAATGCTGATTTGTCAGGTGTTACTTTGACTTTTGTAATAATTTTACTCTGATGGCAAGGCAAGGCAAGGCAAATTTATTTATATAGCGCATTTCATACTCAAGGCAACTCAATGTGCTTTACATGATAAAACATTCAATTGTTTAAAATCAATAAGAACATTTAAAATCATCAGTAAAATCAATTAAAATCATCAGTAAAATCATCATTACATCAACAACATGACAAAAAGTCTCTCTCTCAATCATATGCAGTAGAGAAAAAAAAGTGCCTTTAACTTTGATTTAAAAATGTTCACATTGGATGCTGACTTCAGCTCCGCTGGCAGTTTGTTCCACTTCTTTGCAGCACAACAACTAAAAGCAGCATCACCATGTTTACTGTGAACTCTGGGCTCCACTATCTGATCTGTGTCCATAGATCTGAGAGACCTGCTGGGTTCATACCTAACTAACATGTCACTGATGTATTCTGGACCAAACCCATTCACAGATTTATACACCAGCAGCAGAACTTTAAAGTCTATTCTGAGGCTGACTGGGAGCCAGTGTAAAGACTTTAAAACTGGAGTAATGTGCTCTGACCTCTTTGTTCTGGTTAAGACCCGAGCTGCAGCGTTCTGAACCAGCTGTAGCTGTTTGATGCTCTTTTGGGGGATTCCTGTCAGAAGACCATTACAATAGTCCAGTCTGCTGGAGATAAAAGCATGTACCAGTTTCTCCTGATCTTTCTGAGCCATTAAACCTTTCACTCTGGAGATGTTCTTTAGGTGGTAGAAGGCTGTTTTTGTGATAGATTTGATCTGACTGCTGAATGTAAGATCTGAGTCAATCAGAACACCAAGGTTTTTGACTTGGTCTTTAGCTTTTAAAGATCGAGACTCAAGATAATTGCTGACAGCAGTCCTCTTTTCCTTGTTACCAAAGACAATCACCTCCGTCTTGTCATGGTTTAGTTGAAGGAAGTTTTCACTCATCCAGCAGTTTATTTTTTCTAAACAGTCACACAACACCTCAATGGGACCATGGTCATCTGGGTTCAGTGATAGATATAGTTGTGTGTCATCTGCGTAGCTCTGATAATCAACCTTACAGTTCTGTAAAATTTGTCCTAAAGGAAGCATGTAAAGGCTAAACAGAAGGGGTCCAAGAACAGATCCCTGAGGAACCCCACAGGACATTGGTAATCTGTCAGATTCAAAGTTTCCAATGCTTACAAAATAGCTTCGCTCCTACAAGTATGACTTAAACCATTGCATTACTTTTCCATTTAGTCCAACCCATGTTTGCAATCTGTGCAACAAAATTGTATGATCTACAGTGTCAAATGCAGCACTTAGATCCAACAGAATGAGAACAGATACTTTTCCTGAATCAGTGTTCAACCTTATGTCATTGATCACTTTGATAAGAGCAGTTTCTGTGCTGTGATGAGAACGAAAACCTGACTGAAATTTATCAAATATTTTGTTGAATGTTAAGAATTGACTCAGTTGGTTGAAGACCACCTTCTCAATGATCTTGGCCATGAATGGAAGGTTGCTGATTGGTCTATAGTTAGCCAGTATAGAGGCATCCAGTGTTCTCTTTTTTAACAGCGGTTTCACAGCAGCTACTTTCAGGGATTTTGGTACGGTGCCTGATTGGAATGAGCAGTTAATTATCTGACACAGATCAGTGACAATTGACTTTACAACAGTTTTAAAGAAGTTTGAGGGTATTGTGTCAAGGCAACACGTTGATGGATTCAGCTGCTGAACAGTCTCCTCTATTGTTTTTGGGTTCACTGTAATAAACTCTGACATTGTAGTTGACTCATCCCTCAGTGGTTGAAGCTGTTCAAGCTTTTTGTGATTTTGCTGGTTTGTTCTGATGTTTGACCTTATTGATTGTATTTTTTCATTGAAATATACAGCAAATTCATTGCATTTTCCAGCTGACAGTAATTCAGGGGCTATCTGATCTGGAGGGGTTGTGAGCTTTTCAATTACAGAAAACAACGTGCGAGAGTTGTTGACATTTTTGGCAATAATTTCAGAAAAGTATTGCTGCCTTGCTTTGAACAAGCCATCATTGAATTTTCGCAGACTTATTTTGTACAGTTCTAGATGAATTTGGAGTTTTGTTGATCTCCATTTACGCTCAGCTCTTCTACAGTCAGATTTCTAATTCTGCATTATCTCAGTCCTCCTCCAAGGTGTTTTCTGTGTGTTTGGTTTTCTCTTAGTTTTGATTGGAGCCACCACATCTATGACATTACAGACGTTTCTATTATACTCATCCAGAAGATCATCAACTGTCTCAGCACTCAATGTTGGTGTCATTGCTATGGCTTCCATAAACTGTGCACTTGTGTTCTCATTTATGTACCTTTTCTTTAAACACACATAACTAGGGGGAACAGATGTTACAGTCTCTAGGTCAAAAAAGACACAGAAATGATCAGATAGAGCTAAGTCTCTTACATCAACAGCAGAGATATCAACACCTTTAGAGATAACCAGATCCAAAGTGTGACCTTGAGTGTGTGTCGGACCAGTCACATGTTGTGTAAGACCAAAAGTATCCATTAAAGCATACAGTTCTTTGGCAGTATTGTCCATGTTATTGTCTACATGAATATTTAAGTCACCTGTTATTATTAAAAAGTTGTATTCAGTGCATACAACTGACAGCAGTTCAGCAAACTCATCCATGAATTCTCCAGAATATTTTGGGGGTCTATAAACGACTAAAAACAGAACTCTTGAATCACCCTTCAGTAAGAATGACATATATTCAAAGGAGATAAAATCCCCAAATATTATTTCTTTGCACTGAAATATTGATTTAAAAATGGCAGCAACTCCACCACCTTTCCTGAAAGTACGACACTTATTTAAATAAATAAAGTCTTGTGGTGCACTTTCATTGAGAATAGTATTACTGATACCATCATTCAACCATGTTTCATTAAGAAATAAAAAGTCCAAGTGATGTGTCAAAATAAAATCATTAATTATTAGTGACTTGTTAACAAGAGATCTAACATTAAGAAGAGCTAATTTTAAAGACTTTACTGGAGACACTGGTGGACTTTTTGGATGACATGTTATAGGAGTCAAATTTTTATCTCTATAAAGCTTTTTGCTTTTCTTTAATTTCACAATTTTACCTGTGTTACCTGTCACCACAGGAATTAAAGAAGCTGCATTAACTCCATAGGGCCCTGACTTTTTCTGGTTGTTCCTAAAAATAGAGCTATTGCAGTCCGGACCCAGCACACATCAGACCTGTGTCGCTCTAAGATGAACACAGCTGGCCTGAGGAGAAGAGTGATCCTGAGCCTGGTATCGTCGAGGAGGGATGGGTGGTGCAGATTGACCATGGTGGGGTAAAGGGTGGGGTGTCAGTCTTGTGCCAGCCAGAACCAGCTCGTTCATCTGGGCAGTTAAATCCAAGAAGGCAGGGGTAGGAGAGAAGCTGGATGAGGTGGAAGTAGGTGAATTTTGGGGTGAAGCAGGTGGGTCCTGAGATGTGGGGGTTGGGTTGACCTCTTCATTTTGGCGATTTTTATTTCTTGCTGGAAGCTCATCGACTCCATGTTCTTTCCTTGTTGTTTTGTTCTCCGATGGTACATGTTGTCCTCTGTCTTTATCAGAACTGATAGCAGTGTGACTGGTGAAGTAAAACAAGTTGGATGTGAAGAGTTTTACTCCAGCCTTGTTTAGACACAGTCCATCTGCTCTAAAAAGATGACGACGTTCCCAAAAATAGGAAAATTTTCTATAAAATTTAGTGAAAGGGCAGCACAAGCTGAAGACAGAAATTTATTCAAAGAGTAAATCCTTGAGAATTTCAGATCTCCTTTGCGGACTGGAGGTATCGGGCCACTGATGAACACTTTAGGCAGTAAACAGCTCACAGTTTTTAGCAGATGGGTGAAATCCTGCTTTAACACCTCAGACTCCTCCTTGGCTAAATCATTTAACCCAAAATGAATCACAACATTTTTCAAATGTGGGTAATCTGCAACGATATGCAAGATTTTGTCAGCCAGGTCTGATACTGTGTCATTAGGTAAGCAGATCACTTTCACGTTGCTGCTAAACATCTTCTGAGCATCTTTAACAGAAACGTCTCCCACTATCAGTGTGTGAGGTTGTTGCTTTGGCCTACCATGTCGCTTTTGTTTTCCTGAAGCACTTTCAGTCTTCGCAGTTCCAGAAGGTTGTGTGTTAACCTCATTAGAGCCAGATCCTTGGTCATTCAGCAGTGGGGCGAATCGATTACCCAGTTCTACATGAAACTGGGTTTGTGACTTGGTGATACTCCTGCCTTTAGCAGATGTCCACTTTTGTGCCTGGGCAGACAAGGGAGTCGATGTTGAGGCTGCAGTCTGTGAAGCCAGTGCAGGCCAGTCCGTCTCATTATTGATATCAGGGCGCTTTGCTCGGCCCGTTAGCCTTTGAAGTGGATATGACTTTTTCTTAGGCTTAGCTCCCAGGGTATTCCAAAGAGGACTCGCACCTGTTGGCTTATCAACGGGAACAGGATCCTCCCTAGGCCTGATAGCTTTGTTAGCACGGGCTGGTAGCGAGTTAGCTTTATCCACTCCGCTGTTTTGAAACAGCGGCACAGTCGTATCATTATCATATCCACAGTGTCCATTAACCTCAATGTTTACTTGTATTCCTCGCACTGTAGTCTCCAGTTCAGTAATCTTTTGGAGAAGACTGCTGTATTCTGTTGTGGAAAGAGCCATTCTTCTGCTAGTTAGCTTGCTACTTGTAGCTAGCTAGCTTGCTACTTAGCTTTCCAGTTGAGCCAGCAAATAAAAAAGCAGTAGATGATTACCTCAGAGCCGGGGCGAGTGGGGCGACCGTGGCTCAGGTGGTAGTGGGTCGTCTTCTGATCGAGAGGTTGGGGGTTCGATCCCAGTACCTGACTATGTGTCGAAGTGTCCTTGGGCAAGGCACTGAACCCTAAGTTGCTCCCAGTGCATGGCAGTCCTGTCCCACTGGTGTGTGAATGTGAGAGTGATTGGGTGAATGAGCTGTTATGTAAAGCGCTTTGAGACTGCTTCAGTGTGGGGATAAAGCGCTATATAAATCAAGTCCATTTACCATTTTACCATTTTCACTGGTATCATCTGATTAATAAGAGGTACTCTCCTTTTTACTTCCACCTTGGCGGAGTCTACACTTAGATTATTGCCCATGGTAGTACTGACAGTCTGCTATCTGCTGATCAGGCAGGAATGGCACGGCCGTGCACTAATAACCAAACTCAACCCCGGTCCGCACCCGGGGGAAAACTCGACCGCTGTTAGTTTCCAGAAATTTAAGAAAAACCTCGGAATCAGCAGGAACCTCAACCACCACTCTTGAAAATTAGGAGCTTGGAAATTTAACTCAACCACCATCAATTCCAGAAATTTAAGAAAAACCTCTGAATCAGCAGGAACCTCAACCACCACTCTTGAAAATTAAGAGCTTGGGAATTTAACTCAACCACCATTAATTCCAGAAATTTAAGAAAAACCTCTGAATCAGCAGGAACCTCAACCACCACTCTTGAAAATTAAGAGCTTGGGAATTTAACTCAACCACCATTAATTCCAGAAATTTAAGAAAAACCTCTGAATCAGCAGGAACCTCAACCACCACTCTTGAAAATTAAGAGCTTGGGAATTTAACTCAACCTCGTTCTGCAACCGGGGGAAAACTTTGCACAACTGCCAGGACTTTTGGGCACCTCTAATATTATTCAACTTTAACTGGACCGGAGCCAGCCTCTAACAACCCTCACTCTAAGGGAACATAGACTGGAAAATTTGTTCAGAATGATATTCGGTTACCAAGCATGTATCAGATCAGGTGGGCCGCCATCCCCTGGCAAGACAGTATGACGCATGTTCAGCGAGTCAAGGATGGTGTCCAGGAGAGAGAAGCATTCCCCAGGAATTGTTCCGCCTATCAGAAAAAAAAGACCCCCCAAAGAGCGCTTCCCCTAGCAAGGTTTATCATTTTTCTGCACATTAAACCAGGACTTCTTGTTTGAAGAGTAATTGTCTATGTACTCATAGCAACTAATGGGACAGTTTTCTCAGGAAAAATTTGGTACCCCCCTGCTGTCGAGTGGCTTTGGGCCGGCAAGACAGTCCGACGCGGTAAGGAGGAGGCGCGCAAAATGAAAACGATGAATGTTGAACTAGGCTGTCTGTCGCAAGCAGCTTCAAAAGGGTAAGGTACAGATTGTTTACGAGGGTATCGGTCAAAAATGTCAAAATGTAAACTTGGTTGAGGCTGCAGTCCTCAATCTCTGTCTCAATTTTCCTGAAATTGAGTAAAAACAAAAGAGTAAAAGAAGAATCGTTCAGAAATAACAAAGGAGAAAAAAAAAAAAATGTGAGCTCAAAAAAATCATGGCCAATAAAAGAATAAAAAATAAAAACTTCAGCTCCAAAAGCTGAGGCAACAGAGGGCTCTTTCTTCAACGGATGTAACCATATCTTGCATTGTGGGGGTCTCCCTTCAACGAGAAAATAAAAGGAAAGAAAAGCAAACAAAAACAAACCCATTAGTAACACAAAAGCAGTGTAAATAAATGAGCAAAGATAAATGATGGGCACACATGGTCTCATGTGGCAAACAGAAGGGTTCTGTGTGAAGTTATGGTGGTCCTGTGCTTCAGCTCATAGTTGAGTGTGTGACTGTATGTCTGGTCTGTCTGCTTAGAGCACACCTTATTTTAAGTGTATCTCAAAGTGTGTGAGAGAATAAATGAAAACAAAATAATCTAGCGTACAGTCAGAAGATAGAGGGGTTAGTATTGTCCTATCGAAGGAGAAGCTTGTTGGCTATTTGCTAGTTGTCCCCCCCCATGCCAAAGTTCAAGGCTAAAGTGATATAGCACTACCACCAAAGGTTGTGGTGGACTTCTTATGGCTTGGTATCCTTGTGGCTTTTGAAACAGTGTCTTTTTTGGTGAAGATGTTCCAGCAGACGTGTGATCAGTCTGCAGTTGCTGCCCATCATTCAGGCAGTAATCGTGGCGTTTAACCCGCAACTCATTGGTGGGGGAGTGTCCAACCAACTCTGATGCCCACAGGTTCTCAGTCTTTGATGATGGGGCAGGATGTGTTAATCCCAGCATTGGCATGCGGCCCATTCCATAGGCGATAAAGAGTTGACTTGGGACTGAGCGAGTTATTTTGTTGCAGCATTGCTTTGCTGAATGGGAGAGTTGAGTCCTTTGATAGTCGATTTCCTTCTGAAGCTTGGTCCTTTGATTGATGCTGACATTTCATTAGCATAAGGGTTGAAGGTGATTTCATTCATTAAGAGCTTTCATTGAAGATGTCATTTCTTCAGGGACAACCGCAAAGCCAACAGAAACTAACAATAAAATAATAAAAAATGAGAATGATGATAACAGTAATATTAAAATAAAATAAAATGAAATACTGTATTCATCTGTGTGTGTGTTTGAGTGTGTGTTGCTCATAGTCATTTTAGAATGGACCCCAGATATATCAAACATGAAATCAAATGAAATTTAAAATAAAAATAAAAATAGTGTCTGTGTTGTAATGGCTTAGCACTATTCTGTAGGCAGAGGGAAAGGTGAGAAACCACAACGTTGTGTCTCTCTCTCTCTGTGTGTGTGTGTGTGTGTGTGTGTGTGCCTCCCTCTCTCTCTCTCTCTCTCTCTCTCTGTGTGTGTGTGTGTGTGTGTGTGTGTGTGTGTGTGCCTCCCTCTCTCTCTCTCTGTGTGTGTGTGTGTGTGTGTGTGTGTGTGGGTGTGCCTCCCTGTGCCACAGGTCCGCACGTTCAGCTGAGAAAAAAAAACCAAAGCGCACAGAAAAAACAGCAGCCGACTCTCGTCCAAAATGAAAGCATTAAAGCCAAACAACCAAAGGGAGAAATCTGATTCCATTCACACATTTAAACAAAATTTTTAAAAAAGATAAAAAAGAAGTAAAACTCACCAAAAGCATGATCTGAGTTCACATCATACCAAGATTGTATATGCGGATGCATATATTATTTGTTTATTGGATTCTTCATCTGTTTGATTCCCATTATTAGTGTTTTACTCCCTGTAGTCTTCACTACACTTTAGGTTAAGGTTGGGGTTTAAATCTATTTTGATATCGGTACAGAGGTGAACTCAGTACATGGTACCGGGGTGTTTTGGAAACTTTGGTTGCTTGTCTATCCTATGGTCAGGACCTCACAGGCTGTCCGTGGAGGTGCCTGAACAAAACCAAAGTAAATAATGACCAGCCGTACTAAATGCCTGAACAAAAATATCCGAGCCCGAAGAAAAATATAGGGAACTTATAATAATAAAAAGCAAAGAACTTCAACCATTTGACCCTCTCTCATGGCAGTCTCTTCACTGCGCCAAAACACAGAACAGCTGAAGGAGGAGAGAACCTCCAGAATGATGAAAATCAATACAGTGCTCGACTGGTTGCCTTTCTATCAACACAGAGCGAATATATATATGTAAATGAAAATTTATATATATATATATATAAAAAGGCAGCTTTACCTTAATAGTCCGAATTGGTGTTTGAGGATCAACCGATGGTTCGTGGTCCAGTCTCTGTCCGAGGGGCAGACCACCGTGGGGCAGACTCGGAAGTCCCATGCCATAAAAAAAACTGGCTTTGGGGTTTTAAGTGCGTCCACTCTCCGGTGCTGGTCCACGGCAGAAGCCCCCCAGAGTAGAAGATGGATCCTGTTCGTGATCGCCAATTTGTCACGGCAAATTTGCGGTTGACCTCGTTTGGAGACATGATTTATTGCTCTGGTTGAATGATGGAGTCCAGGCGAGGCATTGATGATTTTATAAAAAAAAAGGTTTATTATAAAACTAAATAAAAAGGAGTACAAAGATGGACAAAATTAGTGACTGCCCCGGGCGGCAGAATAAGGTCTGTCAGGGCAAAAATTGTTAGTTATGTTTATTAACATATTTACTCATAGACCTTATTCTTTTTAAGGCTTTAAGATGAGACTTTTCATTTCTGCTGTCTCATGTTTTCTGCTCTCTTCTCGAGGTCAGCTTCCCAAAACACATCTTATCCCTCAGACACAGAGACGTCACACACTCACATGCCTACACACACTCACAGTCACACATACACACCCAATACACATCCATTCATACACACAAACACCATACACGCACACACCCCCAACACTCACGACAATCAGGAGATACCAGAGAACTGGTTGTTTTGACCTAAAGAAGAAACTGTCTCTTTTCACCCTCTTCTTTCACCTCCACCCTGTCCTATTTATCTCCTGGGGGGAGGAGGGAGGGGGACTGAGGGGGAATATACGTGATGAGTTAGAACTGTGGGCCACTCGATCATCGGACGTCCGCCCGGGGCGGTCACTAATTTTGTCCATCTTGTACTCCTTTTTATTTAGTTTTATAATAAACCTTTTTTATAAAATCATCAATGCCTCGCCTGGACTCCATCACTCAACCAGAGCAATAAATCATGTCTCCAAATGAGGTCAACCGCAAATTTGCCGTGACACCGTCTTTGTACCACACAAATCTCAAAACATTCCTACAGTCTGTATAATCACAGAACGCTACACAGTCCTCTCGTACCAGAAAGCAGTAAAACATCTGCTGAATGTCTGCAGTTATTGCAACTTTATGCTTCCTAAACCTCACTAGTACACACAATAGACTGTTGTTTAAGTTAGGCCCTGAGTGTGCATTGCAGTGACTTCAGGCGACTAACAACATACTGTCGGTTGTTTGGCAATATTTTCCTTGACTCACAAAAAGATAGTGGGGCCACCCAGCTCTTTGAATTATCTTGTGTGAACTCATTGTCCATAATCTTGAGGAATAACAGATCTTCCATTGAAGGCGCAAGCTTGTTGTCATTTTTAGTCTGACAGAAAACATCCATTCCCAAGCTTACATTGCCTGCATTTTGTTTCATTTTTGTGCTACTGAAAGATAGCTGTCACTCTGGAAGACTAGTCTCTGACTTGACAGTGAAGTGTTCACAAGGAGGAAAATTAGTGGGTCTACCGTTTGCTAACGTGAGTCTTTAGACTGGTGACCTCTGAAGTCTTATGAGCGATGCCCAAGCATACATCTCCAACTATCACCCAGCCTAGATCCAGTCCCTGTACATATGGCGCATTGTGTGGGCCACTGATTTGACTGCGAACTATATGTCCCTTGCGAGTAATAGCAAAATCTCAGCACTGTCATCTCGAGGTAGTATTTTGTGTGCAATACATTCAAGGTGAGGATGACCTTGTGAAGCTAGAGTGGGAATTTCCTTTCTCCAGAACAGGTCTGCAGGGTGTATGGCGCTGCAAATCTGTTAACTTTGAACATATCAAAAAACTCAGAGCGCCAATGACAAGTTACTCTGGTCGTCCAGCATGGCGTATATTATTTTGCTTTTGCTGCAGTCATTAGCTGGGTAAACACTGACCAGACATATTTAAGAACATGACTTTCCAGAAAATCCCTACCCACATACCTCAGTGCAACTTGTAACAACTGTTTCCTCCTGCCATCTTCTTGCTCCACGCCATAATCTGCTGGAGGTAAGGAGGACTTGGGAAGGAGGGAAGGTGTATCCAGATGCAGGGCAGTAGGATGCTTGTCAGAGTCACATTCAGAACATTTCAATCAATCAATCAATCTTTTTTTTGTATAGCGCTAAATCATAACCAATGGTATCTCAAGACACTTTACAGTAGAGCAGTCTTAAGGACGGACTCTTCATTTTATGGATACACACATATGCATATATACGTATATACACATACATATGTATCCCACACCCAACATGAATTCATCATGGCGGCAAGGAAAACCTTCTGTTAAGCAGCAGGAACCTTGTGTGGATCACATTCCTATGATGAACAGCCATCCACATTATGCTGTGTTGGGTGTGTGCAGAGGAAAGGGTGGAGACAGAGTTGTTGAGACTCTGTAACTCCACACTGAGGATCCCACGGACCTGCAAGACAAAAGCCAGAAGGAGTACAGGAGCAAACACACAAGGGAAGACGCAGACATAGAGGGAGTGTTTGAGAGAGGAATGGGACCCTCTCCGGTCTCTCTCTAACCTAAATGACTTCTCTCTTAACGCCCTCTTCAACCTCTCTCCAACCGAGCATGCCAGACCCCCCCACCGGCAGTCTATGCCTATTGCATCTTAACTATGAGCTATGAGCTGGTTCCTAACTAAAAGCTTTACCAAAGAGGAATGTTTTGAGCCTAACCTTAAAGGTAGAGAGGGTGTCTGCCCCCCGAACCGTGGTTGGTAGATGGTTCCAGAGAAGTGGGGCCTGATAACTGAAAGCTCTTCCTCCTATACTACTTCTAGAGACAAATGGAACAACGAGTAGTCCAGCATTTTGAGAGCGTAGTGTTCTGGGGAGATTGTATGGCACTACAAGCTCCTTGAGATAGACTGGTGCCTGTCCATTTAGGGCTTTATAAGTAAGAAGAAAAATCTTGAATTCTATTCTATATTTTATGGGAAGCCAATGCAGAGAGGCTAATACAGGAGTAATGTGATCTCTTCTCCTAGTTTTAGTCAGTACACGTGCTGCAGCATTTTGAACCAGCTGAAGTGTCTTAAGCGACTTGCTCGGGCAGCCTGCTAAAAGAGAATTACAATAATCCAGTCGAGAGGTAACAAAAGCATGGACTATCTTTTCGGCATCGCCCTGAGACAGGATAGATCTGATTTTAGCAATGTTACGGAGATGAAAGAAGGCAGTTCTTGAAGTTTGTTTTATGTGAGAGTTGAAGGATAAATCCTGATCAAATAGAACCCCAAGGTTTCTAACAGTTGTGCTTCGTGCCAGAGTAATGCCATCTAGGGCAGTTAGGCTAGCATAGGTTTCTCTAAGGTGTCGTGGGCCCAGTACAATGACCTCAGTCTTGTATGAGTTAAGAAGAAGAAAATTTTGGTCCATCCAGGTCCTAATGTCCTTTAGACAGGCTTCAAGTTTAGATAGCTGATTTGTCTCACCTGGCTTCATTGATACATACAGTTGGGTATCATCAGCATAGCAGTGAAAGTTAACAGAGTATTTTCTCATAACATTACCAAGGGGGATCATGTAGATACAGAAGAGGATTGGACCTAGCACAGAGCCCTGAGGAACCCCGTAGCTTACTTTAGTGTACACAGAAGACTTATTATTCACGTGTACAAACTGGTACCTATCAGATAGGTAGGACTTAAACCAGTTTAGGGGCAGTCCCTGTGATTCCAAGTAATTCCTCTAATCTCTCTAGTAGAATATAGTGATCTATAGTGTCAAAAGCTGCACTAAGATCTAATAAAACCAGCACTGAGAGTCGTCCTTCATCTGAAGCCCAGAGTAGATTATTAGTTACTTTAACTAAAGCAGTCTCTGTGCTGTGTTGAACTCTAAAACCTGACTGGAAGTCCTTGAACAGGTTGTTGTTTTGAAGGAAGTCACAGAGCTGAGCCAGCACAACTTTCTCAAGAATCTTTGAAATAAAAGGAAGATTAGATATAGGCCTGTAGTTTGCTAAAGTGCTGGAATCAACAGTAGGTTTTTTGAGAAGGGGTTTGATTACAGCTACTTTAAAGGACTGTGGCACGTAGCCTATTGATAGGGGTATATTTATTGTCTCCAACAAAGATGGGCAGACCAGGGGAACAACTTCTTTAAACAGCTTAGTTGGGATCAGATCTGAAAGGCAGGTCGATGGTTTGGAGGATGAAATAATAGAGTTAAGTTCCTGAAGTCCTATATGTGTGAAACAGTTTAGGTTAGGCCTATTTACATTTAATGGTACAGCAGGCCCAGGTGAAGGTAGGGAGTGGCTAATTTTATCTCTAATCTTGTGAATTTTATCGTTAAAAAATGTCATAAAGTCCTCACAGCTGAGGGCTAGAGGAATCATGGGCTCAATAGAGCTCTGACTTTGTGTTAGCCTGGCGACAGTGCTGAAAAGGTACCTCGGATTATTTTTATTTTCTACAATTAGTGAGGAGTAGTATGTAGATCGACTATGTCGTAAGGCTGTCATGTATTTACTATGGCTTTCTTGCGAGAGTATTCGTGACTCCTCTGTTTTATTGGAGCGCCACATTCTCTCTAATTTACGGGTTGTTTGTTTGAGTGTGTGAGTTTCAGAGCTAAACCACGGAGCTTTCTTCTGACGTTTAATAGTTTTTTCCCTCAATGGGGCAATTGAGTCCAAGGTGGATTTTAGTAGACTAGCAGAGCTATCGACAAGCAGATCCAGTTGAGAGGGGTTATAATTAATATCATAGTTATTTATTGGATGGTGCACTGAGTTTAAGGCAGCAGGAATGGCCTCTTTAAATTTAGCCACAGCACTATTGGACAGATTTCTACTCGTAACTATTTTATTGCACAGTGCGAGATCCTCTAGGATAATGTTAAAAGATATTAAAAAGTGATCTGATCGCAGAGGATTTTCAGGGTAGACTTTTAGTTCATTAATATCAAGGCCATATGTTAGAACAAGATCAAGAGTATGATTTAAACGATAAGTAGCTTCATTAATAGTTTGAAAAAAGCCAACTGAGTCTATTAGGAACATAAAGGCTGAGCTCAGGCTATCACTATCTTTGTCAACATAGATATTAAAATCTCCTACTATCAGTATTTTATCAGAACTGAGGACTAAGTTTGATATAAACTCAGAGAATTCTGATAGAAATTCAGAATAAGGGCCTGGAGGATGGTAAATTATCACAAATAAGACTGGCTGGCAGGTTTTTGATTCGGTATGAGATAAATTTAGAACCTGTTTGAGACGTGAACATGGTGGTGTCCCGAGCGGCTTTTTGACCTTCGACTATGCTTACCACGGACAGTAACCCAATCATTGCTGGCCGGGGGGGAAGCTAAGCTAGAGCTAGCACGGTCCGCACCGGCTAGGTCCTGCTTGCTAGCTTCGGTTTTGGTATCAGGGGTGCGGAACCGCTTCTCCAGATTGTTGATCCTCGCCTCCATATCTAACAGTACGCTACACTTTTTGCAACTACCATTGTCCCTAAAGGAGGACAAGGAGTAACTAAACATCTGACACACCGGGCAGGAGAGCGGAGGGGAGGAGAGAGAAGCCATAGGTGCTCAATTTAAGCTAAGCTAAGCTAAGCTAAGGACAAAAGGAAGTTTAAAGGAGATTACACTGCCTATAAGAGGCAAGATTGCTTTTTACTTAACCTTCGTACGTTTAACTGTACGGTAAAAAATAAAACAAGTGTTTTCAAGGCTAAAATATCAATGACAACAAGTTTGATTAGCGTTAGCAGAACACAGTAGTAGAGCGTAAACAGGAAATGATCGATACGTCACCACGTCCATTTAACTGCTGCTTCACAGTTACTAGCCACATTTCTGTTAGATGTACAGCACTTGAAACCGATTTTGTATTGCTTTAACAGTCTTTTCTTTTCTTGAAGTGGTTTTTCCTTAAAACCTCTGCATTGTTGTAGTGCATGCGGTCTATTATGCACAGGACACCATTTGTCTGGTCCATTAGTAAGTGTGGCTGGTACGTTTGTTTTATGCACTGAAACTGTTCTGCGATTGTTATTGTGGTTCTCTCCTTTTTTATTTCACTGATGAATAGTGACTGGATATTAAGGCTTGGGTCGTTGCGTGCAATTGCTTGTGTTTGAATAAACTGCAGAAAAAAGTAAAGGGAGGAAAAGTTACTTTATAATCCTGTTTGTAGCATGAAACTTCCATCATCCATCTGTCCTGTAGTCCATAAGGCAGCTTTTCCACGATTGGAGCAATGCCTCTTGCTGTATCAAGATAGGACAGTCCATGCAAATATCCTTCTTGCATTGCTGAATGGTTTTCCAACAGTAATTCACTTAGCTCTCTTAGTTTTTGGTGGTCCTTTGGCCCTATTCTGGGGAACTGGTCAAGTTTTGTGAAGAGAGCACCCTCTGTGGCCTTTGGTGAACCATAGGTCCCTCCTAGCCTGTCCCAGATTTGTTGTAATGCAACTAATGGCTTACTTAAATTCACTGCTTTGATGTGACGTGCATGTTTGACTGACTCTGGGCCCAGTAATTTAATCAGGACGTCAATTTCTTCCCCAGCTTTAAGATCAAGACTCCCAGTATCATTAATGAATAATGATTTCCAAGCTAAATTGTTTTCCAGCTTGTCATCAAATTTGGTAAGCTCGGACGCTAACTGGCTTCTCACTAGATATTATGCAAGTTCATTAGTGTCACTAGAATGGTATTGAGCAGGTGAGTAATGCTGGGTGCGGACAGTAGAGGGCGTTGTATACAAAAAAACCTTATGGGCACTGTTTTCAGGGGGCCTTTGGAAATGATAGTCCTTTGAGACTGTGGGCACAGTTTCCTGTTGCATATCTGGTTCCTTAATTTGTACTGTGTGTATCCTTTCATTTAGTTCTTTGTCGCTGGGCTCGATGCTGGGCTCACTGCTCATGGGCACTTTGCATTGGAGTCATATGAAGTGAGTGCTCCACTGTTGTTTCCAAACTTGCAGCAGCGCCTCCATTACTGCTGCTTTGGCAGCAGCAGCTTGCGCTTCACCTTCTTTCTCTAGTTTCATTTCTATTTCTCTCTTTGCAAATGCAGCTCTGGCATGGGCAGCTTCTGCTTTTGCACATGCTGTGGCAGCTGCAAATGTTATACTTGTGGCGGAAGATCTGCTTACCCGCAAAGCTGTAGATCCGGCCTTCTCCATTGTTTGTGTTGATCTACTGTGTAGGGAACCAAACCACATCAAGCCTAAAGACCCTCTGCCTAACAGGAATTAACCAAGGAGCCTGTTTCTTTATCACAAACTGTTTACAAAATAACTGCCCCAGCAACTTTGAGGTGCATACCAAACCCCACTATGCAGCCTTTGAACCCAATAACGGAGCCAAAAAGACTGGCCCAACACTTTGAAGTGTCCAGTCCAACTCTTTTTACGACTCCACACGGGGGAAGACCATCCGTCTTCTCCCTCCTTTACAATCAGATACCTTTGAGATGCTGTAAGATCACAGAACTGTCCCACTGACCCCTGACCCCTGTGGTGAGCTGTCACACAGTGACACTTCCCAGGCCTTCTCTGAGATGTGTCCAAGTGAAGAAGTGAGAACAAAGAAACTATATTATGTTTGAAAAGTTACAATTGAAAACATTATTGGAATGGTTTCTGCAGAAATTGAAATTGCAAATATTGTCTGGCCTATTCCACTCTTTTCAGATAATTTTATACCCACGGAATGCTATTTTAAATGTTTCATCATTTAAAAAGTGCTTAAAATACCAGAAAACATCACAAAAGTTAGTTTAAGGTATCTATTGCAACCATATTTACTATATGGTAGTAAGAGGCATAACATGATTTTTGACATTTATGTTTATGAGTAATTACAAGTAAAATTCAATAACCGGTTCCTAAAGTAACACTAGGATATTTTCCAGTCGTGTTTGGTATCAAACTCTTTCGTAATACATGATATTTCAAGATATGATGTCGAAAAGATTATTTGAATATGCTGAACTTTTATTAATATTATGGATTGTGTAAATCTAGGAATCATCCCTCCTGTTTGTCATTGTCAAGGCAGCCAGCTGAGATGCTGGCGACTTTAAACCAATCAACGAAGCTTCCTTCTTGGGAGGCGAGTCTCAAAGATAATCTTTTAAAAGGAAGAAAACCGCCCAAAATTCATGCTCAACGTGTTTCCCTTCCCCATCTTTTTATTTATTTCATTTTATTTTTAGTTGAAACAGTTAGATTTTTGGAAACAACAGCTTGCTTGGTTCAGACGAATCCAGCATCTCGTGGCGTGCGTAACAGCTGAAAGAAGCCCGGCTCGTAACCCACTGTAAGCCACGAGCCGTTTTCTAACCCAGCTGCGAAGGCCAGAACTGCCTGGATTGGCTGTAGGGGCTATACGCTGTTGAAATCAACAGCGGCACGTCCCGCTGCATTTCTTCAACCCAGCACCTCCAGGTCCAACCCTGACATCATCTTCAAGGTACCTGAACGAACTCTGATCCGCAAACTTGATCCACTATAGCTCACATCCATACTTCCATAATTGCACACTTAGATACACTCACAACATGTTCCACACACAGTTCATCGCATTCATGTTTGTTCGTTCTCCCGTCTGTTTTCCCTTCTTTGTTTTATGAGCTCTCTCTATGATTTTATTCTTTGATTTTATTATCTTATTATTCGAATATGTATCCTGCATTTTTATTCAATACTTAGTAGACTAGCATTCTCCTAGAATAGTGATTTCACTTCATTACATATAATTCTCACTTTTATTAGCCTAGAAATGCATTTTATCATGATTTAATTATCCCATTTCAATTGATATTTTGACTGTGTTAATTGTTGAATTATGTAATAAAAGGTTAAACGTAATCTTTGATTCCTCTGATTCATTAAAGCTGTGATTATGGTGTAGATTGCTGTTCAAATTCACTTTTCCCTGGTTTCAAATTAATGGGTTTAGTCTTAAAACTTAGACATAATTCTCCTGTTAACAGAAGTGGCACCCCGCAAAAGTTGAAGTAATATTAATAATCATAATTAATATTCTCACTTATATAACCCATTATTAATAACTCATCCTCCTACAACTGTGTCTTTACGCTGACCTGATAATGCTGCGTTTGTAGTGCTGGTCTGAAAACAGTGTATAACAATGCAGCCTGGGGGTCAGTAGTTTGTTGAGAGGTGTCCATTTTCACTGTTCTGGCCTCATGGAACCATTTCCACTATCCAGTTAGTTAAACACCCCCACACAAGAAGTCACAGACGTCAGGATGAGTTGGACTCGTTTTTTATATGGCTGGCATGAAACTGTAATAAACAGACACTGTATAAGTACATCAGTACACAAATTATGCAGCAATTATGAATTAAAGCTTAATATAACTCAGACTGTCTCCTTAGATCGTATTGAACGAAAATAATGCATTGAAAGAAAAGACTTGTAAATAGTTCCTTAAAACATTGACAAACTACATAAATGTTCCATTTCTAACATATAATATTTATCTAAATGTGGCGAGCGGGACCTACCTCACAAAAGGTGAGGATGAACACAAGGTTTATAAATGTGGTTCTAATTAATAAGTCAGACAACGCCACCCTGGGATATTTTGTTGGTTTGCAAAATGGAGCTTGAGACACTGTTCCTGGTACAAAAATATATTTTATTCTTTTCTGAAAAACTAAAAACATTCAATATCAATATATAGCAGGACTGTGATGGAAGGGGACCCCCAAAAAGGGCGAGAGCTTCCCAGCGGGAGGGAATAGGATCCCCAAAATTAATGACACTCACACACAGACACAAGGTGATGAAAAGACCAAACCCAGAGGTTACACAGCACACGAAAGAGGACACCACCACCAGGACCCCCACTGTAAGTCTCCAGTCCCAGGAAGTGCCCCGGGCCCGCAGATGCAGCCAGGCCAGTAGAAAGAGCGGGGGCCAGGGAGCCCCAGGCCACCCCCCCACGGCCGAGCAGCCCCCCAGACACCCCCAAGATCCCAGGCCGAGAGGCAGCCACCACCCCCCACACACACATCTGAGGAAGCCCCAAGCAGCTGAGCACCCAGCGCATCCCGCCAGCAACCCTAACCCCAAGGCCCCCCGCCCCGCCCACCCACCCACACCCAAGCACCCACCCCCCTGAGGGGAGGGCCCAGAGAGCCCCCCCGCCCGAGACCCCAGCAGAGGAGCCAAGGCCCACGCAATGCAGACGGCTAGAGCCACGCCGAATGTGCAGCCGGTGGGCCCAGAGCCAGCAGGGACCGGACCCCAGGCCAGAAGGACCCGGAACGGAAGCAGCACCGAGATCAGGGACGACAACTACGCCCATAGTTGCCGAGGGCACCAAGGGGATGCTGCAAGTCACCCTGCCGGTCCCCAGGCGCACCGACCGAGCACCCCAGAGCGTGCCAGATCTCCTTTCCTTGATGCCGCCCGCACGATGAGCCCTAGCCTGGGGACCCCCAAGGGCGAGTCCCCGGGCCAAACCCCCGTGGGGGACGCCCACCCACCCCAGCCCACGAACCGGCCACAACCCAGCAAGACCGCACAGCCCCAGATGGCCCCTACCTAGCGGCCCATATCGACCTCAACCACCGGAACAGCTAGAGCCGCCCCCCGGCAAAGAGCACCATCCCGGAGCGCCAAGCAACCCCACCCCAACCCCGGCGTAGATGCCAGCACCCCACAGCGCGCCCACCCCCTACACCGGCACGGCAGGCCGCCCCCAGACCCAAACGTCACCAGGCGCATCCCCAAGGAAACCAGGAGACGAGACAAGCACTAAGCCCCACCCGTAGGGAAGGGGCACCCCCACGCCCCACCAGGCCGGCACTGCCCAGAGAGACTCCGCAAAGAGAGCCCCCAGCAACACCCCTCCACGCCCCCCAGAGGCCCACCGCCCCGCCACGCCCAACCGCACTCTCCCGATCTCTACACGGCGGCCCAGCCATCAACAGAGGAGCCGGGGCCCCACCCGACAGGCCCAAATGTGTGAAGCTACCCACCACCCTGTAATGATGCCTCTCCATTGGGGAATGGAGAGGCACTTCCCTATCCCCTGAGTGAATGTATGTGTTTAGTGAATGTATGAAGTGCTATTAAAAAAAGGGTGGATGGAGGGGAGCGGTGCTCCCCATCCAACCTATGTGTATATATGTGTATGTGGTGCAATAGCTCCAGAGGGTGGAAGTGGTGGTCCCACCCTCCGGGGGGTGCTGTGTTGAGGTGTAATTAAAATTGGAGGGATTAGTAGGGCAGCCAGAGGTGGGAGTGCCGCCCCCGCGCCACTGCTTAGTAGCACAGGCGGCGGCCCCCTCCACCCCCAGCCCCACCATCCAGCCCCCCAAGGGTTGGGTATGTGAGTGTGGTGCAACAAGTGGGTGAGCCAGACCAGCTGGGAGTGAGTGATGTGAAGTGTCCATGTAGGAGACCTGTCTGGTATGAGCCCGGCCCGTCCGCATGGTGGGACACCGGAGAGGGTAGATGGCGCAGATAGGCACACGGCACTGCGGGCCCCAGGGATGCGCCGAGCAGCACAACCGGAAACCCCTCGCGGCACCCCCCCCGAACCATGCCGGCCATACGGAGCACGCGGGACCCCCCCAGGCGGAGCCAGGCACAAGCCACATCCTCCAGCAGTCCAGGAGGCGACCCCCGCCGCCCCAGAGCGGCCTGCCCCGCCAAAGCAGGTGGCGGCCGAGCAGGAGAGAGGCCAGCGCCCACACCAGGGCCAGCACAGGCCCGCACAACACCATGACATAGCACCCTCCACAGGGGTGCGGCCCCGGCCCCCCGAAGAGAGAGGACACCACCAATTGCCCAAGCAGGGCCACTTCGCCAGCCACGGACCGATAGGCAGGCGAACCCAAGCACCCCCAGCCAGGCACCGCAACCCCACACCAATGCTGCCAGCAAAGCCACCCCCCCTCCCCCCAGGGAGGCCACCCCCAAAACACTGACGCCAGCACAGCCCGGAGGACAGCGGGTCCCAGTCACCAGCCCCACCCCGCCCAAGGCAGCACGGTGCCTCGCTGAACCGTCGTCTCTGCTTCTATAATGAATGTCCTGTCGACACCAGATTGTGGCGAGCAGGACCTATCTCACAAAAGGTGAGGATGAACACAAGGTTTATAAATGTGTTTCTAATTAAGTCAGACACCGCCACCATGGGATAGGAGGCAGCCAGTGAGCGGATCATCAGCACAGCACCACCAGTGTTTGAACGCGTCGCGCTGTGCTGGTAGAGCAACAGAATGCAGAGATCCGGTGAAGGACCACCAGGAAGTGAACGGAGTGTCAGAGCCAAAGAGTCAACGTGCAGCAAGATGCCCACCTATATAGGGCAACTTTCTGCTTTGATTGGTTAACTAGGCTAGGCACACGGGCAATGCAGCTCATCCTGCTATGTAAACATTGTTTTTACTGCAATACTCACAGGGAAGGCCTTTATGAACTCAAACACAGCTACAGAACACAACAACCGTCTACACGATCTGGATCACATTACATCACCATCTCTGCGCAGCATAGTTAGGACACTCACTTCCTGTTTCTCATAAAGAGGCAGTGCACATAACAAGACTAATGGCAGAGCCAGAACAAGTATCCTTACAGTTCCTTCACAAGTCAACACGTTGCATATTTACTGTTTTTCAGATTGCTTGTTTTTAAGTTACACATTTACATTTTTTTTTAATTACATATTGTCTTTTAATTTAATATGGATGATGTCCTTGATGATTTTTGATTATCTAGATGGTAGTAGAGGTTTTGATGTTTGATGATTCATGCCATTGATAATAATGATTATGCTTATTTCCACATGTTTCTTGCTCTCTCTCTTTGATGTGTCTTTGTCTCACAAAAGAAGAATATATCCAATGTGTGACAATAATGATGCTAGTGTTTAACCCTGACAGACAGCAAAGGTGGATCCAAGATTATTCTACTGGAATATAATAATTTTGTTTCTTGATTTGGTCGTTGATGGTGACCAAAAGTGGGGATAATTATGGTAATTATTATATTAATCATCATATCATCAAATGTGTGTTCATGTGTACAATTTGTAATGTGTTTATACACAATGACTGCATTATATCATTGTACTTTTGAACAGATACGTTGCTCCTTTGCTTAGTCATGTTAGATTATATTACCCACAGTACAGACAGATTGTGCTGTATTCACAGTGCCAGCAACAAACAGTCTCTGCTCAAGGTCTCATACCAAAAGTCTGATAAGCAGAACTCTGTAACAGTGATTTTCCACTCCTTCCTCCCTTCACCCTCTCTTTTCTTCTCATCTTAGGGTGGGGCTCTTCATATCTGTAAAAAAGTTGGTGGTCAGAAGGCTTTCCGTTAGTTGCTAGGCGCTTGCCCTTCCTACAGGAAGGAAGAACTTTTTTGTACTCCGCATATATAGGCACATACAATCTCGGTACGATGTAAAAACAGACCATGAAACCAGCTTTCAGTGAGTTTTATTTTATTTATGTATTTTTTCTTTAACATGTGAGTGGTATTAGATTTTCCCTTTGTTTGTGTGGCTTTAATGTTTTCTTTTTGGCTGCTCTGTGCGCCAGGCTGGTTCGTGCCACACACACGCACGCACGCCCGCACGCCCGCACGCGCGCACACACACACACACACACACACACACACACACACACACACACACACACACACACACACACACACACACACACACACACACACACACACACACACACACACACACACACACACACACACACACACACACACACACACACACACACACACACAGGAAGGTTGCGGTCATTATACGGGGTGGATTAAGGAATGAATAAAGGATTGTTTTATCCCGTTCTTCTCCTATCACATTGTAAAAAAGTTTAAAAATAGCAGGAATTAGTGCTGGTCTCGAACGGTCTTGAGGGAAAATCCAGAGTCCGGGCAGCCCGAGTCCGAGACAAGACCGAGTCAAAATGCTCCTGAGTCCGAGACGAGACCGAGACCTTTAAAATTTGGTTTCGAGACCAAGACCGGTCTCGACTACTACAACACTACTGGGAGTACATAGGCATTTACTTTTTAAAACTAGGAGTCCTGGTTTTAATGTGCAAAAAAAAAAAAAAAAAAAAAAAAAAGGGGAGGGGGGCAAATGAACAATGCAAGGGGAACCGCTCTTTGGAGGTCTTACCTTTCCTAATTGCGGGACAATTCCTGGGGAATGCTTCTCTCTCCCGGACACCATCCTTGACTCGCTCCACATGCGTCAGACTGTCTTGCCAGGGGATTGCGGTCCACCTTATTTGGTACATGTTTGGCAACCGTATATAATTCTGAGCAAATTTCTCAGTTTATGATATTAATATTGTACTTAAGCATGCCTAAGAGTGGGGGCTGCTAGAGGAGACACGCTTCGTTGAGACACACCACGGCTGTGTTGGCACAGCTTTACGCACGGCTTAGCTGCCCTTTGACGGTCTTTACGTGGCATTCTGCATCTCTGACGGGTCTTCTCACGGTGTTCTTATCGGGTTTTTACTCATGACGTGCCCTGAACAAATCTGCCAACGGTGTGGTGCCTTGCGATCGTACAGAATAGCCCACAGAATTCAGATTAGGTAGAATTCTCGGTGGAAGCAACGGGAAGAAGCTCCCCGGATTAGATTTAGTGACTTCTTAGACTCCTAGAAGTAAGTTTTACTTTCTGGTCGAGTGGGTCACGGGCTCCCGCGAGAGACTTTTAGTGTCTTAATACAGTCGTAGGTTGTGTTTGAAGAAGACTCCCGGATTAGATTCGGCAACTTCTTAGACTCCCAGATTTGTGTTTCACTTTCTGGTTGAGTGGTTCTTGGGCTCCCGGAAGAGACTTTTAGTGTCCTATACGGTCGTGTAGCCTGAGTTTGGGATAGATTCGGACGGCGTTCCGAAGCACTGGCCAGTGAAAAGCGATTGATCACCGCTAAGGTTGCCAAGCATGGGGGGCAATAAGAGCTCATTATGACCCCGAGAGAGGAGGTGGTGGCTATCGCCGCTGGTGGTTCAGATGAGGCCTGTACTCTACTTAGACACTGCACAGAAAAACCTTGTGAATGCATGGATGTGAAAATTGAGGCATGAACATATGCGGCGCATGAATGACTGAATGATGACACGTTATGCCGGGTCACTGCTTCTTTTGATGACGGATGGGAATTACAGGGAAGTATTGTCATATAACTCCAACTGAGAAGCAAAGGGGAAACAAATTGAAATAGACACGTGACAATGACAATATGACATATTGTGGATGTTCTAACGTAATATCTATTCCAGAGACTTCCAATTCAAAGCGAAACTGGTTACATCTTCAATCTTCCAAAAAGGAGCATATAGCATGACCCTGGCTTTGAGGCTGTGGAGGAGGAGGTCGAGAAGGCTGGAGGACACAAAAGCAGGTGGGAACAAGAGAGACAAAAACAGAGACACATCCAAAATGATATGATTTTTATCATATGGTTTTAAGAATCCAAATGTATTCTTATGTAAAAAAGGGAGGGGTCAGCGTCCCTCTGCGTTTGTCTCTTATCATAGGAAAATTATTTACCTCAAAACCCTCCAACCCCTTTCTTCTTCTTTCCCCTCTCTCCCTCCATTACCAATCTTGGGGTGAAGTTTGACCCCCACCTCTCCTTCGACAACCATGTCACCCACATATGCGAAACCTCTTTCTTTCACCTCCGTAACATCTCAAAACTCCGTCCTTTCCTCTCCCTTTCAGCTGCAGAGAGGCTCGTCCATGCGTTTGTCTCCTCCAGGTTGGACTACTGTAACGCACTCCTCATCGGGATCCCTGGCAGGAACATCCAAACACTCCAATATGTCCAAAACAGCGCTGCCAGGGTCCTGATGAGGGTGCGGAAATACGATCACATCACCCCCATTACTCCGCACTCTCCACTGGCTCCCCATCTCTGCCAGCATAGAGTACAAGGTCCTCCTGCACACCCACCACTGTCTGCACGGTGATGCCCCCACCTACCTCACTGACCTCCTCACACCACACACCTCAACCAGGACCCGGTCAGGCCAACAGCACCGTCTGCTCACGCCCAGGACGCGGCTCATGACCATGGGGGACAGGGATTTCGCTGCCGCTCCTCGTCTGTGGAACGAACTTCCTGACCACCTTAGGTCTCCACAGACGGTGGATGCTTTTGAAAAAGGACTAAAGACCTTCCTATAGCTAATTTTAACTTGTCCTGCTTTTATTGTTGTATTGTATTGTATTTTTATCCTGTCTTACTATGTAGCACTTTGAGATTTTATTTGAAATGTAAAGTGCATTATAAATAAAATTCATTAGTATTATTATTATTCTCCCACCAGCACTTAGCGTGCGAGGCCAACACTTTCAGTAGGTTTAGACATTTTTAACGGTGAAATTAAGTGTTCTCAACATTGGTTGGTGGCCCAATCTGGGTCACTTGAGATTTAAATAGGATCTCCCTGAAATTCTTAATAACTGATTGATGTAAATAAGAGATAGTTTAAAGTTAAGTAACTACTGAGCATTTAAGGAAGCTCTCCAAACAGCTGTGGCTCATCACTCCTACGGATAGGATAAAAACAGACAGCAAAAGACAATATGATTGTTTGACTCAACTTAACTTTAATTCTGTCTAACCTGAAAAGGGCCAATAATGTTGCTTAACTCTGGTGCAGACACAAAACAGGAGACACTTTTGCCACCAACTTAGTTTCAAAATTAAGGAAATTAAGTTTCAAATAACAATTATGAGGGACAATAATAAAATAAATGAACTGACTAATTCAGCTCTATAAAAATAATTAGGTTTTGTTATTAGGTGTGGAGTGTCAAGAACATGATTTCTCCTTCAGTCATAAATAAAGGATAGAATAAGATTTCTCCTTCATAAATAAGAGCTAGCAAAAAAAAAAAAAAAAATTGAAATAAATAAATATTTATTTATTTATTTGGTTAATCTTGTTTTTCACATATCCATGTCTCCCAATTGTTTGCATTCATCTTGGGAAGACATGTACTCACACGCCACACTTCTCCGTCCGACTTGCATGCCCTTGTAAACAGTGGTTCTCATATTGTTACTTCTCACCAGGTATTAATGTACCACTAGTAGTAGACGTACCACAGTTTGAGAATCACTTCAACTCCAGCTACGCTTCTCCTTGCTCCAGGAAAGGAGAACCAAATTAATACTTCCCGCCTTTCTTTCAGCCTCCCATTTGCCCACTCACGCATGTGAATGGGCTACAGATAGCTTTGACCTAGGCTGGCTAAAAGCTCACTAACCCACTCCTAAACATTGTGTGTTGGTGCAGCAGCACCTTTTAGGACCTGAAAAGTTCTCATATCCTGACCTCTGACCTGTCTCTGCCTTCCTGGAAGCTAAACCTGAGTTGCCAAAGCCATACTAACAATTCAATTAGTTAACTAACCCTAATGCCCTTTCTCTTTAATTTTGTTTTATTTGATCTTACCTAATTCTATTTATTTTTATTTTTTATTGTTTTGTTTTGGGTTTTTTTTCTTCTTTTCTTCTGTTCAGGTACCAATCGATCCCAAGAGAGGTTGCCAGGTGTGTGGAGACTGCCCTTCCTCTGACAACGACCGATCATCTGCATGATGTTTGGCCTAGTGATTTTGTGATCGTCTACAACGTGAGAGGTGGACCGACCGGAGGTGGATCGGCTCTTTCCGCGTACAGCTGACGACCTACACGGCAGTGAAGGTTGCGGAGCGGGTGACATGGATCCAAGCAGATGACTGCCGACACCAGCTGATGCTGACATGGAGGCTTAACGAACAATGAAGGGGGAACCAACAAGGCCACTGAGTGGGGCGGTGTAATAACAACTACACCGTCTAAGCTGGCTTCTCAGGTGCGGTGCACAAAAAAGCGTTCCTTTGCCTTGTGGGATCACTGGAGCTGATCCTTTTTCACGAGACACACGGTCTGTTGAAAAAACGCTCTAGAACAAGAGACTAGATCAAGCCCTGAGGACCCCGCCGAAGTGGGACTTTTGTTCTTCCTTTGCTTTGTTTATAAGCCACACCAATGGAAGGCTTATAGCTAGGTGGAGGGTGAACAACCTCACACCTGGCTGCAAGATGATACAGTCACAAGCCCTTCTGCTTGTGATTGAGGAAAACACTTGAGGTTCTTCACTCATGATGCCGCCAATCAAGTGGGGTGGTTCCAACCATGGTTCCACTATTCTTCTGGCTTTTGGTAACTCCGATCACCGACAGAGACACTAGACTTGAGTCAATGAATATGAATGATGTCCTTGATGTAAATGATGATTATCTAGATGGTAGTAGAGGTTTTGATGTTTGATGATTCATGTTCTCATACCAAAAGTCTGATAAGCAGAACTCTGTAACAGTGGTTTTCCACTCCTTCCTCCATTCACCCTCTCTTAGGTGTAGTGGAAGTGTGGCGTGAGTGAAGCTACAGTGGTCAGGTGCGCTTCACTATCAAGCACCTTACAAAAAATTGCTTAGCACTTAGGCATGCAGGCATCTACGCGAGTGCAGGTCCGTAAACTTATGTGAGTGTTATGGAGTGTTATGGGGGTTGGACGCAAACGTGATAACGTGTTAAAGCACATCAAACACACATGCGGATGTGACTTGTGTATTGTGCATGTCGTAGACTTTCTTATTATGGGGACCATGTCTTTAGCAATATGGTAAGCCACAGCTTTCACTCATTTTTTTGTAGGGCACAGTGGTTGTGTGTATGAGACATGGAGATGGGAGAAGAGAAATAGGTGCGGACTTGTGGCCAATGAAAATAAATGTATTGCTATTTTAATGCAAAATGAACAATATTGATATAAACGATGTTGTCCCGTGTGATATTGTGCTTATAAATATATCGATATAAATTTAAATATTGATATTTCACCCAGCATTACCCCCACCCCGTGGCACCCCGCCAGCGCCCACCAAGGATGACGGCTGCATCCCCGACCGCCCAGGGCACCAAGGGGACGCTGCACCCAGTAGCACTGGTTGAGCCCCCCAAATAACTCATCATCGATGTCGCTAGCACGATGAGCATTAGTTATTGTCAAAATCAGCCCTCCCCAAGGGGCTCCAGCCAGACCGTCACACTGGTATGCGGCGCAGACCCCAGCCCCACAGGGTACCGCCCAAAGGGGGGCCGCTCCACGCCACACCCGCAGGCATGCAAGGGCACGACTCACGACGCCCGCTTCAAAAGACCCTTGCCAAGACCGGCCCAGCCAGCAAGCCAAGGTCGTCGGACCCTGGTGTGGTGCAGCAGCCCCTAGCCAAGGGCGCCCGGATCCACCCATCGGCCTGCAGACAGATCCACCTGCCTCAAAACGAGGCCAGCACCCAGCCACACCAGAGGAGGAGAGGCACCCCCACACCTTGGGCTGACATGGCCCGGCAACACCTCCCAAAGACCCACCACCCCACCCAACTGCTGTATTTGTGTTCTAAGCCGTGGCCCAGCCATCAACAGAAGGGCCGGGCCCCCACCCAACAGGCTTGAGTGTGTGAACCCACCCAACACCCTGTTATGGTACCTCTCCATTCCATAACCCCTGTGTGAATGTGTGCTTAGTGTATGTATGAGATGTAATTAAAAGAAAGGGAACCTTCGTGTAAATATGTGTATGTAGTGCATTAGCTCCAAAGGGTAAAAAAAAAGTACTTATCATGGTCTTAGCTGCTTAACTTTAGCTCATATGTGTCAAAGTCAAGGCCCGGGGGCCATCCAATTTGGCCCGCAGGAGAAAGTTGATAAGACAAAAAAAACATGAATTATTGTGTACATTATCAAACCATTCAGTTGTAGGTATCTCAACCCTTCTAAATACACTAATTCAATTAAACTCCACAATATTTGGAGGATTACAATTTCCGAATGCCTTTATAACATGACTGACAGTTTTCCTGAAATGATTTCTCATAATTTCCAGAAATTCCACAAGAAATATTTGTATTCTTTATTGTCAAAAGTGCATCTGGCCATCAATGGTTCTGCTTTACATGAAAAGTAATAGACTTGTGGATCATCTAATATCTTTGGCCAGCAACGCCGCTCTGCTGCCCTCTTCAGGACAAACATGGACCTCATAAACAGGAGACGCAGGGAGAGGCGAGTAGAATTGGCCACAATCCAAACCATGAAAACAGATCTTCTTATTGTCCCTGATGAGCATCTAGAGGGTGTTCCTTTCAATCCTCACTAGGTATGAGCTGCTTCTGACTCAGTCCTCATCACTGCCCATTTCTAAAAGGTCAAAGTCCGGGTCATTCTCATCCAAATCCAAGTCTTCAATGTCCTGGAAGAGGGACTCGTCAACTTCAACGTTGTTTCCAGCTGCAGGATTAGAAAGCAATGTAAAGTCTGCTTAAACAAAAAAAAAAAATTTCCAGAACCAGAGAAACATCAATATCATAATTACTGTAAAGCTCACATACTTAAGAGTAGGGGTGGGCGATATGGGAAAAATATCATATCACGATTTTTTCTTTGTGAAATCACGATCACAATTTTTTTCATTCAAATAATTTTGACTATCTTAAAGTTATTTACCAATAAAATAAACCAAATCACCTACTTGTGGCATTAGCAACACTTGCTGCATAACAAGGCAGCATATCAGTCGAGTGATTTATATTTGTTATTGAGGTAACACACTCATATTAATAAAATCCTACTTTAAGCAGAGTTTGAATGCCTCATTTCACAGTTTGGACAATTATATCCTTAAAGATAAAACGTTACTGCTTTGGTTACATTAGGTCTGGGTGATATGGACCAATATTCATATCTCTATATTTTTCCTCAAAATGGCAATAGGTGATATAAACTCCATTTATTTTATTTTTTTCAATAGTTTTACAAGAAAAACAATAATGGGTAAAAGTCAGTGGAGAAAAATGCCACAAAGATCCTTTTATTAATCACTAGCAGCTCAATATCAACATTTTGTATCACTTTTGACTTGACTAGCGGAGCGTACTTCTGTCCCGTTTAAGCGCTTAATAATCTGTAATGTCTGTAATGCTGACATGCTGACTAGCAAATGGTGTGATTTGGCAGAGAAAAAAAACCATTGGATGTGCTGTGTATGGACCACAGACATATGACACAGACACGGCACTGCAAGGGTTAAAATGTGAACTACAGACGGTTCTATGATCTCCGTGATTTGGGAGATCATCGTCATGTTGTAATCCTTAACGATCTAATATCGTCAGATCACACACCCTTACTTAAGAGTCCAGTGTTCAAAGCTTTAAAGCTGCTAGAAATGATAATTTTTCATAAGATAAAGACAGAGTGTAGGCCTTATACAACAATGAATCAAACATAAGTTCCTCAACGATGTTATTACCCTCGGACTCTGCACTAAAATGCTTTTTATTTTTACCCTTCACCAATGAGCTTCTATTTTCACAGGCGTTTATTTATTTGTCTGTTGGCAGGATTACGTCAAAGTCGCTTACGGATTTTGACAAAATTTACACCAAAGATTGATTAATTGAAACTCATTCTGGATCAGTTTCAAAAATCTAAAAATTGACCAATCTTAATGAAATAATATCTAATCCTAAAAAAAAAAAAATCACTTTTCACTATGTTCATTGACTCGGACCACGTAGTGGTAACGACCCACGCCCCATCATTGCCAAATTTGAGCACTTTGAACAGAAAATCCAGGTTAATAGAAAAACGGCGAGAACTTAAAAGCACACAGTTTGGCACGAATGATCAACTTTCTCGAGACATAAACAAACGTCGGAAAATCCTGTATCCTATGTTTAAGGAAAACCGACAAAAAGGCAGAGATTGAACAATGGTCGTAGATAAGCTTTATGTAGACGGCCAACTGTTTAGGGATCATCACCCCCTGGCTCTACTAAGAAAAACAAAACATTTTTATGGTGAAGTTACGGTAGCATTATTTAAAGGGTAAAAAATAAATAAACAATAAAAAAAAAATTCCCCATTTAAATTCATATCTCACACTATTAAAAAAAGATAAAAAACAATAATAATTAAAAAGGAAAAATATATTAAAATTAGCTAATTAAAAATGACAAAAATATATATAAATACATAATATACTGTATATACTGTATATGCATATAAATATATATGTATGTATACTATATGCATATGTGGATATGCATGTATGTGTATATATATTTGTAGAGATGTTGGTAAACATGTTTAGGCACGTACAGTCTCACAGGACACTCTCTACCCACATGTCAACTTTCTTCTCCAACCCCTTTCCTTTTTTTCCTATCACATCCAATTAACATCCACAACACCACGCCCCTCCTACACCTCATACAATAACCCCTTGCTTGTCTTATTCTTTTGATACTGGTTGCTGTTTGTATGTTTGTGCTTTTCACTAACCTTTTCGCTCCAGCCCCCTAACCTGTGGTGTTATCACAGAAGTATTTCTCCTTTTTTTCTTTCTTACATCCAAGTTCCTCACAACATGACTGTGCACAAATGCTCACATATTCTCGGTCCTGCTGACATCTTTTTGGACTACACCTCTCCTTTCCAATGTCTCAGTTTACAGTAACATCCTGGAATGTGCGTGGCATTCGCTTGCAGGCTAAAAAGATTATGATATTTGACTAGGTATCAAGATTAAATGCAGACATTGTCTTCTTCCAAGAAATATACTTACTTATGGGTCTATTCTCCCATCTGGACTTAAGCGTTTTTTAGCGCGACTGCAGTTACGCGCATCTCTCGTATGAGTATCCTCCAGTACAGGCTGCTGACACCCCCGCCGCCCGTGAGGTAGACCAAAAGCGCAAATGTGTGAATGAAGGCGGGCTGAAGGAAAGGAGGCGGTGATGTCATTTTTTTGGGCTGTCTAGAAATCACGGAATATGGAGTTTTCCCATCGCCTGTAAATGTCATTGAAATCCGTGAAAATGATAAAATTCACTTTTAATTTGAAACACCTTCATTGATAAACAATATAACAGGTTGATTTGATCAAATCATTGATCAGATTATTGCAGTGTGACTGAGTCACAGTTAAAATATCTCTCCATCATCACCATCATCATCGCTGTAAAGCGTGACCGAGTTAGATGCGCTGAGATATGAGGAAATGACTCGGCCGCACAGTGTCCTGCTTTAATACAGAGGGATGCTTGCAGTGAAACAAAACTATTGGCTTCCATAATAATAAAATAGTTGAATCACTGTGACCAACGTGGACAGAAGTCTGCATCTGTCAGAGTTTTAATTAATCCCCAAGCAGCAGCTGAATGATCACAGCTGCTGCTGCGCGATGCACAAGTCCTTCAAATGTAACTAAGTCCATATTTCTGGTGCAATATAATGTTTCACCTTATCGGGGCGCTGCACTTAGAAGTGCGTAAGAGGAAAAGGACTTACGCACACCGGAGAATGCGCGTAAAGC
Organism: Gouania willdenowi; assembly: GCF_900634775.1. Lineage (NCBI taxonomy): Eukaryota > Metazoa > Chordata > Actinopteri > Blenniiformes > Gobiesocidae > Gouania > Gouania willdenowi. The sequence continues at coordinate 33,264,493 of NC_041059.1, forward strand.
CAGATTTGAATGGGAACACCCACATTTCAGGGCTGTTCCACCCACAGTGCGTAACTGGGATGGAGGCGCGCAGCAACTGACTTAAGTACAGGGGGAGAATAGCACACAGCCAAAAACAGCATCTGGGGAGGCCTCCGTGGGGCTGGGGCCACCTCTCGGTGGACAGCGTTATATCATGGGGCCGTGCGGGCCTCTGCTGGTCCTGCTGCCGGGGCTAGTTTCTCTGCTGTGCAGTTGCTCCCTGTTGCAGTGGGGGAGGCCGCTTGGGGCCGGCATGCGGCGGGGGTCACCCCATGACAGCTGGGGGGTGTGGCTGGTGCCCCGCTGTGCCTGGGGAGTGGGGGGTGTTGCTGTGCTCCACGTGGTGGGTTTCCGGAGAGAGAAAAAAAAAAAAAAGGGAATAGAAAAAGGAACATCCTGGTTCCATTGCTACAGAAGTTAATAAGGTATGTACATTTTAATTTGTTTTTTGGTTGTTGTTGCTATTGTTATTGTTTTGTTTTTTATTGAAAAATAAAAGAAAGTTTTGATTTTCTAAAGGTCTGATGGTTTAACTGATCATGATGTATGCTAGTGACTGACATGTGAATCCTGGCCATGACTTTGTTGATGTTTATGAATAGACACTGGTCTGGTTTTTGACTTAACGGGAAAAATATGAGGAAGAATGCCATCTTTTTCGGGATGATGTTGGCAAAAAGAAAAAGGACTCAGCCATTATTATGTACTTTATATGGAGATTCTATGTTGAGCTGTTTCAATAAAAATAAAATAAAAACAAAAATATCCATGGACGTAAGGTCCCTCACTAGCCCAGGATGAGCCCATTAGTCTGTGTTTAATGTTAATTACTGATATGTTCTAGCACGGAGACGGGCAACTGTTATCACATGGAGCGGAACCACAAAAATGTGATTGTATCTGATCTGAGGGTCACATGATCAACATTAATGTCAGCATTAGAATAATTACCAATCTGAGCATTAACACAGGAAGCAACAAAGTTTGTATTTTTGTTGACATTTTGTGTTTGTTGCCATTTTAGATATTTTTCTCTGATTTTGTGCATTTTTGTTGTTTTTTTGTATTTATTTCTGCTATTCTATGTATTTTAGTTGCCGTTAAGTGTGTTTTCATTTTTGTATTGAATATTTTTGTATTCATCTTGTGTGTTTTTGGAGTACTTTTGATGTCATTTTGTGTATTTTTCTGTACTTAGGTGTGTTTTTGGAGTCTTTAGTACAGCTACTTTGGGGGCTGCTCAAAATATGACCACATATGGCCCTGGGGCCGACAGTTTCCCATGTGTGTTCTATCAGCCGTGGGAATCTCAAGATGGCGCCGCGGATGGCTGCTGTGGTGTGTTGGTGCGCACTTTTTTGCCTTGTTTTTGTTGTAAAATCCGCAACTGGCTGCTCTTATTCCAGAAAAGAGCTCTTGAACATCAGGGCAACAATCCCCAAAGATTTATTTCCCACTTTCATCGCTTCCTCTGTGGATTTACTGGACATTTTACTCAAATGTGCGCTCACCTTTGCTCACGCAGTGAAGCGCCGGAGGAGAGGAAAAAGAGCTGGTGTGCTTGTGCGCCTCCGCCAGCGCGGCCGACGCACACCAATACCGGGGATATTCCTCTCTAACGTGCGCTCACTGTGTAACAAAGTGGATGAACTCCAGCTGCTGTTGGGTAGAAACAGAGACTTCTCCTCATCTTCTGTTCTGTGCTTCACGGAAACGTGGCTGTGTGGAGCGGTACCGGACTCTGCGCTGCAGTTGGCCGGCTTCCAACTTCACAGAGCGGACCGAGACGCGGAGCGCACCGGGAAGAGGAAAGGTGGAGGAATTTGCTTTTATGTGAACAGCAACTGGTGTAACGACGTGACAGTGATCCTTCAGCACTGCTCTCCTCACCTGGAAACCTTTATTATCAACAGCAAACCCTTCTATTCTCCCCGTGAGTTCGCTTCATTCATCCTGGTTGGTGTGTACATCCCACCGTCAGCTGATGTGCGCGAGGCACAGCGCACACTCGCCAACCAGATCCTGTGCATGGAGCGGACCTACCCGGACACTTTTATCATTGTGCTTGGTGACTTTAATAAAGGGGACCTCTCACACCAGCTCCCCAAATATAGACAATTAATTGAATGTCCGACCAGAGAGGAGAAGACACTGGATCACTGTTACACCACACTAAGCAGTGCTTATCACGCCGTTTCCCGTGCTGCACTGGGCCTATCGGACCGTTTGATGGTCCACCTGATTCCTTCATACAGACAGAGGCTGAAGCTCTGTAAACCTGTGGTGAAGGAATCTAAACAGTGGACCAGTGAAGCAGTAAAGAAACTCCAGGAGTGTTTGGTCTGTACTGACTGGGATGTTTTCAGGTCTGCGAACAGTTCTCTGGATGAGTTTACAGACGCTGTGACGTCCTACATCAGCTTCTGTGAGGACAGCTGCATTCCATCAAAGACCAGGGTGAGTTATAACAATGACAAACCCTGGTTCACAGCTAAGCTCAGAGGGCTGAGGGAAGACAAAGAGGTCGCTTTCAGGAGTGGAGACAGAGCCAGGTACAGAGAGTCAAAGTACAGGTTTGGAAAGGAGGTGAGAAAAGCCAATCGTTTGTACTCAGAGAAGCTACAACATCAGTTCTCTGCGAATGACTCGGCTTCCGTCTGGAGAGGGCTCAGGCAAATTACAAACTACAAGCCCAGAGCCCCTGCTGCTGCTAACGACCTCTGCCTGGCCAACAGTCTGAATAACTTCTATTGTAGATTTGACAGACAATGGGACAGACCTGACTCCAACCCCCCTCACACCTCTGACCAGCCTCACTCCAACACCTTCACCCCCCACATCAAAGCTACAGTCTCACCACAGCTGCTTACAGAGGCTCTCTCCCCTATCCTCCCCCCCTCCCACAGAGACACCTTTCTCCATCAAAGAGAGAGATGTAAATAGACTTTTCAGGAGACAAAACCCCCGTAAGGCTTGTGGACCGGACTCTGTCTCTCCTTCCAACTTAAAGCACTGTGCTGATCAGCTGTCTCCAGTGTTCACAGACATTTTTAACACCTCACTGGAGACATGCACCGTACCAGCCTGTTTTAAGGCCTCCACCATCGTTCCTGTTCCCAAAAAGCTGAGGATCAAAGGACTTAATAACTACAGACCCGTCGCTCTGACATCTGTGGTCATGAAGTCCTTTGAACGCCTCATGCTCTCCCACATCAAGGACATCACCGACCCCCACCTGGACCCCCTGCAGTTTGCCTATAGATCCAACAGGTCTGTAGACAATGCTGTAAACCTGGCTCTCCACTTCATCCTCCAGCACCTGGACTCCCCAGGCTCCTACGCCAGGATCCTGTTTGTGGACTTCAGCTCTGCTTTCAACACTATAATCCCAGCTCTCCTTCAGGACAAGCTTTCCCAGCTGAACGTGCCAGACTCCACCTGCAAGTGGATCACAGACTTCCTGTCTGACAGGAAGCAGCACGTGAAGCTGGGAAAAACCATCTCTGCTCCCCGGACCATCAGCACTGGATCTCCTCAGGGCTGTGTTCTTTCTCATCTGCTCTTCTCCCTGTACACCAACAGCTGCACCTCCTCTCACCAGTCGGTCAAACTCCTGAAGTTTGCAGACGACACGACCATCATCGGTCTCATCTCTGATGGAGACGAGTCTGACAACAGGTGGGAGACAGACCGGCTGGTGTCCTGGTGCAGCCAGAACAACCTGGAGCTCAACGCTTTAAAGACAGTGGAGATGATAGCAGACTTCAGGAAGAACCCAGCCCCCCTCACCCCCCTCACCCTGGGAGACTCTACAGTGAGCTCTGTGGAGTACTTCTGCTTCCTGGGGACCATCATCACTCAGGACCTCAAGTGGGAGCTGAACATCAGCTCCCTTATCAAAAAAGCTCAGCAGAGGATGTACTTCCTGCGGCAGCTGAAGAAGTTCAGTCTGCCAACAAAGATGATGGTGAACTTCTACAGCTCCATCATCCAGTCCATCCTCTGCTCCTCCATCACCATCTGGTACGCTGCAGCTACGTCCAAGGACAAGGCCAGACTGCAGCGTATCATCCACTCTGCAGGTAAGGTCATCGGCTGCAATCTGCCCTCCCTTCAGGACCTGTACGCCTCCAGGATTTTGAGGCGTGCAGGAAAGATTGTGGCCGACCCCTCCCACCCCCGTCATAAACTGTTTCAATCTCTCCCTTCTGGAAGGAGGTTTCGGTCCATCAGGACCAGAACCTCCAGACACAAAAACAGCTTCTTTCCCTCTGCCACTATCCACATGAACACACCCCCAGTCACCCACTGAACCCCCCCCACCCGATCACCACCTCCATGATGACATTATCTGCTGCACTGTATATATATATATATATATATATATATATATATATATATATATATATTTATATTTATCCTATTTATCCTTTATTCTCTATCTATCCTTTATTTATCCCTCATCCTTTATATTTATCATTATTATTATTATTATTGTTGCTGGGTTGTTCTTTATTTTTTTATTTTTTTTTGTTGTTTGTTTTTGTGCACCAACTACCAAGACAAATTCCTTGTACTGTACATGGCCATTAAAAACATTTCTGATTCTGATTCTGAAACTGGGAGTTAGACAAGCTGCAATGATTCTAGCTGAGACATTATCGATATGCATGTGTGAAAATGACTGTGTGGTAGCTTATATAATGACACAAAAAAGCATTTAAAAGAAACTCTTGGAGCAAATCAGCCAGTGCCATGCCTAAGGTTATTTACTGTATAACTTAAATCTTTTTTAACAGGCAAAAAAAAAAAAGCTAATTTAAATATTTGGAATGATTTCTCACCGTCTTCAAGGAACTGAATGTCTGATGTGTCCAGATTGTGGTCAGTCTCAAACAGCTGTTTACCTGCAAGACAAAGTGTCAGTCTTTAGTGAACAGGATGTACCACATTCCAAAGTCTCAGTCTGGACCTTTGAGGTTTACCCGTGAGTTTGAGTTTCCCTGCCTGCTCCTCTTCTTTCTGTTTCTTCCTCCTCAGCTCAGCCATCTCCACCTCAAACTTTGCTTTCCACACCAAGAAGTTTTCGATGGTCACCACCGTGCCCTGGAACGCAACCTTCAAAACACACACAGCAAGAGTCATGACATTTTAGTCCATCAGCTAAAAATAAAGGGCCTCTCATTTGCTGTGATTATCGAAAATCGACAAAAAAATGCCGCAATACCTTCCTGAAACAAAAATGGAAATACAGTATTTGTGTACTTTTTTTTTTACTTTTCAAACCAAGTCAAGCAAAAATTGCATTTTGCACTTACTCACAATATGTCTTGGTAAATGACTAGTGAGAGAGACAAAAATATCAATTGTCCTGCAAAATCTGATGTGATATGAGACGATATGATGGACTTCACTTATGGTGGGGTGGATGTCGGTGGGGGGCCTTGGGGTTGGGGGTTGGGGGCGGTGGCGGAGTGCGCTGGCTCCTCGGCTTCTAGGTGCTTTCTCGGGTGTGTATGTGGGGGCGGTGGCTGCCTCTTGGCTTGGTGTCTTGGGGGCTGCTCGGCCGGGGGGGGGTTGCCTGGGCTCGCTGGCCCCTCTCTTTCTGCTATTCTGGCTGCGTCCTCGAATCCGGGGCAGCGCTTGGGTTTACAGTGGGAGTTTCTTGCACATACATCGGTCAACGATGCACAAGCATGCCTTGGACTGTGGGATAAAACTTGTAGTGGGCTTAACTTTAGACACGTTGATCCCAAATACCTGTTTCAGGTATTACCACTCACTCCTTCCCTCTGCCCACAGCCACCACCATTATAGTTAAGCCTCACGCCTACAACTTCACATCTCACTTTACAGTAATCAACTCTTCCCCACCCTTCCATTTCTCTTCGTTGAATCGCTCCTCCCTGCTCTCTTCCCCCTTCACCTCCCCTCCATCCCCTCACCTAGGTGTAACACTGCCCTCTCTTTTTATATTCTCCCTTTAATAAAGTGTTTCTTACCCTTCCTTAGGGAGGGCTGGTGATGGTCACAATAATGCAATAAAATAATGCAATTTATTTCATTGCAATAACAAAAAAATAAAAAATAAAATGCATTGCTGTCTAAAAAAAAGATTGCACTTCTTGTAGTGTTGACCTTTGACAGCATGTGCAGACAAGTAAAAAAAAAATAAATAAATAAATAAAATAAAATGAAATGGAAATACAGTATCTCTATGACATGAACTACACCCTCCCCCACATGTTTTAGGACACTATCACACGTTTCCACAATTTTTCACTGTGAAACAGGTTGTCTAATGTTAGCTTTAGCAAGTGTAGCAAACGGCTGGACAGCAAACCTCACACTAAATCAAAAACTGAGAGAGTAAATGCAGTTGGGACTTCAAAAAGGCAGAACTGTGGCAATGTCCGATCTAAACTCTGAGTTAACCTCGTAGGAGATCCAAATGTGATGGAGACAGTTTTTCAACACAGTGGAGAATTTTAGGGCCGCTAAGAAAAGTCCGTCATCATCAGTCTTTCGAAACTGTGTGTTAGAAGTGCAATATTTTAATAATTGACTGATGTTTAAGTACATCTGATATTTATTCCTTAAAGATTGTCAGGTGTGTCATGGGAAATTACTAAATTTCACCCATTTGGTATAAAAAAACATTTTTGAAAACTAATTATAGTCTGCAAATATGCCATTGCGCTGCCATGAGCCCCTCCCCATCCCACAAGCACACAGACAGAGAGTGAGCTGCAGGTCAGAGAGGTGAGGAGACCCCTTCCAGCTCCAGTTTCCAGACTGTGGTCAGAAGACACAAGGGAGAGTAACTCCTGCTCCTGCTTACTTCATGTCAGTCACTACATGGGACTATATTCCTGGGATAACACCTGTCGCATTTATTTGCCAGTCACTCTCATTGCTTACAGCTTCTCCATAGACCTGCCCCGGACACACACGCTTCTTTCGTTAAAGGGGCCACGAAAGGAAGCGTGCAAAGTACACAATAAAAAAACAGATGATATTTTCTCGCTTTAAGCATTGCATGTGTACTTTGCTGCTTTTAACTTTTCATTAAATCCCTAAAGACCTATATTCTTTATTCAAAAATTATATAATTAATTATACTTAACGGCTATTAAGTCAACTGCCTAAATGTATTTATTGTTTTTTTTAATATTTAATTATATTTGTGTTGTCAAGAGATCTAAAAAAAAAAAACAATTAATTAATTATGCTCTGTAATCATGTAATTAATCTCATTAATTTATTTTTTATTCTCACCTGAAAATTTTGTTTCATTTAAATTAATTACAATATTGTGGCAGATCAAAACATCTTTAAAAGTAGCTTTATAAAGTCATTTATTGTTTTAAAAGACTGAACAGATGCAGTCGTAGCCATTTACATTCCACTGTATTTGAGACTAGTCCAGTGCATTATTTTCTGTTACGCCCCACTGAGGAAGAAGAAAATATTTCACGTGCCCCCACTCCGCCACGACTATAAATAATATAATAGAAATATAGCATAAGATTTAAAGTGCATCAATTTGCCTAAAATTAAAAAAAAAAAATCCTTATTTAAATTACTAAAATTTTCAGAATGAGAATCAGTTTTATTCGCCAAGTACAGTTTAAAAACAATACAAGAAATTTATCTTGGTGGATTGTGCAAAGAAGAAAAAAAACCATGTTATGGCAATTATTATATTCATCATCATATCGTCAAATGTGTGTTCATGTGTACAATTTGTCATGTTTTAATATATGATGACTGCATTAGTCTTTGCACTTTTGAACAGCTGAGTCATGTTAGATTAAACAGTACAGATTGTATTGTATCCACAGTGCAACTCACAGTCTCTGTCTGAAGGCCAAACTGAAACTCACATGCAGATATACACGCACACACACTATCAAAGACAGATAACAATGACACCAACCTTTCCTCCACTTTCACTGTTGGGAGCATCTGACCCCCTCCTTTTCTTTCTTTCAGGGTTGGGACTTTTTCTCATATCTGTATAAAGCTTAAACTGTGAAAACTGTTGGGCAGTCATGTATATCCTGAGCCGGACACAAGACCTTTTGAACCATCCTGCTTAGTACTTGGCCGCCTTTACTCCCAACAGGATGGGACACTTCTTCTTTTGTACTCTTTTTCATTTAGTTTATAATAAATGCTTTTTTTATAAAATCATCATGCTTCGACTGGACTCCATCATTCAACCAGAGCAATAAATCATGTCTCCAAATGAGGTCAACCGCAAATTTGCCGTGACAACCAGAAACACTATAATAATAATAATAATAATAATAATAATAACTAGAACTGCAAGCAGTTATGAAAGGGGGCCAAGCCTTCCCTCGCGACTCAGCCCACAGGTTTCGCCCATGGAAGTTTATCACAAAGGATGACGGGCTTGGGACAAGCGTCAGGGGTCAGGCCAACGTGCCATTTGCTGTGAACAGATGGATATGAAGTTTTGGGAGGTGATTTAAAATGTGAAATTTACAAGCCAAAATGCGTTTGGACCCATTATAGTGCCACCTAGTGGCGCACATTTTTGTATGGGTGATCTGTGTACTCTTATATATGTACCCTGTAAATTTCACATCCCTTACCATAATGCTTCAGCTGATATAAAGGTTTGTTTATTTATATGTTATGATGTAATAAGCCATGACTACTTTGACCAATCGTGAATACATTTGAGATATGGCCTCAGGAGGCACCCAAGATCATACCCACCAAATTTGGTAAAAATCGGTCTTGCCATTTAAGAGATAAAAATATTCCATTATTGCAGCGCCCCCTAGTGGTGTAATTTATTAAAATCTTGCTTATACCCTTACAGTCACATGCCAACCAAGGATCTCAGATTTGGTGTGAGCATTTTATTTGACTGAGATATGCAACAGTTATGCATTTTTATAGCTAGCTAGAAAAATTTACTCAGTAATTATTCGCGCATATTTTGAGCTAACAAAATTATTCTATCAACTTTAGATCAGGTCCAATTGAAGACTCTACGTGCCAAGTTTCATGCCGATTGGACAAAACCCCAAGGAGGACATCGAAAAAGTAGGTTTTCCAGTTTTTGCGATTTTGCTTCGAGAAAAGTTTTGGCGGAAATGGGCGTGGCCTAGCCCAGGTAATTCAGGGCTATTCAAGGAATCTGTGGATATGAAGGTTTTAAATTTGCAACAAACGGTGTGGGAGTTATTGGCCAAAATGCATTGACCTTTGTTATAGCGCCACCTGCTGGCGGACATATGTGAATTTTTGTGTCCAAGGTACGCGGGGTGATCTGGACCCAACCCCCAAAGGACATCGCCCTACCTTCTACGGTCTAGCCTGCAGTACCACTTTTACCGGGCGAAACATAATAAATATAAAAATATATATAACTAGAACTGCAAGCAGTTTTGAAAGGGGGCCAAGCCTTCCCGCCAAGCCTTCCCGCGCGACTCGGCCATACCCTCCAAATTTTGTAAAAATTGGTCGTGCCATTTAAAGAGATATAAATATTCGTTATTTGTAGCACCGCCTAGCGGCCTAGATCATTCAAATTTGGCGCATTTTTTCACAGTCACATGACAACTAAGGATCTCAGATTTGGTGTTGCTAGCATTTATTTTGACCGAGATATGCGCCAGTTCGTATTTTTATTGCTAGCTAGAAAATTTTACTTGTTATTAATTTGTGCATAATTTACCCGAACAAACTCATTTTGATAACTGTATATCACGTCCAACTGAAGACTCTACGTGCCAAGTTTCATGCTGATTGGACAAAACCCCAAGGAGGATTTTGAAAAAGTAGGTATTCCAGTTTTTGCGATTTTGCTCCGAGAAAAGTGTAGGCGGAAATGGGCGTGGCCAAGCCCAGGTAATTCAGGGCTATTCAAGGAATTTGTGGATATGAAGATTTTAAATTTGCAACAAACGGTGTGGGAGTTATTGGCCAAAATGCGTTGGCCTTTGTTATAGCGCCACCTGCTGGCGGATATTTGTAAATTTTTGTGTCCAAGCTCCCCTGGGGGTTTTGGACCCAACCACCAAAGGGCACCGCCCAACTAACACGGTTTAGCCTGCAGCACCACTTCTACCCAAGGAAACATAATAAATATAATCATAACTGGAACTGCAAGCAGTTATGAAAGGGGGCCAAGCCTTCCCGCGCGAGTCGGCCCCCAGGTTTCGCGGAGCCCGTGGAAGTAAGTCACAAAGGATGACGGGCTCCGGGCGAGCGTCAGGACACAGGCCAACGTGCCATTTGCTGTGAACAGGTGGATATGAAGTTTTGGAAGATGTGATTTAAAGTGTGAAAGTTACAGGCCAAAATGCATTTGCACCCATTATACCGCCACCTAGTGGTGCACTTTTTGGTATGGGTGATCTGTGTGCTCTTCTATAGTTACCCTGTAAATTTCACAGCCCTCAACATAATACTTCAGCTGAAATAAAGGTTTGTTGATTTATATGTTATGTAGTAATAAGCAGTGTTTGGAATAACGTCGTTTAAAATAACAGCGTTAGGTAACGGCGTTTGTTTTTAAGTAACGGGGTAATCTAACTAATTAATTTTTACGCCGTTACAACGCCGTTATCGTTACTGAACGTTAAATGCGGTGTGTTACATGCATTGATTAAATAAACTGTTATCCGAAAGCATCCCTGGCTTCTTACTCAATGTAGTGAGGAGGTGGGTTAAAAACAAGGTGAGCGATTATGATTGGCTAAGGCGACACACACACACACACACACACACACACACACACACACACACACACACACACACACACACACACACACACACACACACACACACACACACACACACACACACACACACACACACACACACACACACACACACACACAGCAGATTGGATGAAGCAGCAGAGATGGCGAGCGTGGAGCAGTCTGATGAAAAGTTGTCATTTTTAAGGTGACAATACAAACACTAATTTAAAATAATTGTGGTCAAAGGCAAGAACGTACATGTGAAGTGTACATTATGTCCAGGAAAGAAGACTTTGTCGACATCCGTAGTAAGCAACTCAAATTTAATGAAGCACCTCACGACACACGCATCTAAAAAACCTGAATTATTTGACATATAGCAACTTTTTTTTTTTTTTTTAACAGTAACGCAAATAGTTACTTTCCTTGGTAATGAGTTACTTTTATTATAGAGTAATTCAGTTACTAACGCAGTTACTTTTTGGAACAAGTAGTGAGTAACTATAACGAATTACTTTTTTAAAGTAACGTTCCCAACACTGGAAATAAGCCACGCCCACTTTGACCAATTGCGATTAACTTCGAGATACGGCCTAGCCCAGGTGATTCAGTGCTATTCAAGGAATCTTTGGATATGAAGGTTTTAAATTTGCAACAAATGGTGTGGGAGTTATTGGCCAAAACGCGTTGACCTTTGTTATAGCGCCACCTGTTGGCGGATATATGTGAATTTTTTTGGACCCAACCACCAAAGGGCACCACCCTACCTTGCACAGTTTAGCCTGCTGCACCACTTTTACCCAAGGAAACATAATAATAATAAAAATCCTTACGATTACAATAGGGTTCCTAGCACAGCTGGTCCTAGGAACGGTTCCCTGGCCGCGCGGGCTTGGCCCCCTAACAATACATATATAAATGATGGATATATAAATATATACAAGTGCTGTAGGTAATTTTGACCGACTTGAACCATTTGGTACTGAAAAATAAATTGAAATAAACTTAATAAATAATAATAATTGTAATAATTAGGGATGTAACGATTCACTCAACTCCCTATACGATTCGATTCACGATACTGGGTTCACGATACGATTCTCTCAGGATTTATTTTACAAAATGCAACTGTAAACAAATGATGACTGAAAAATATTCCTTAGAAAATACTGTACTATTTTCCAATTTTACTATTCAAAACAATGGAAATTAACTAAAAATAAATCTTGAATAAAATAAATAAAGGAAATAATACAAATGAAGAAGAAGCCTATTAATTTAAATTCTGGTTCTATAGTAAACAATGCAAATTGCATTTTAGTTATTTTTCTTTTTAAAAGTGCAACTAAAAATGTTTTTTGTGCCTTAACAATTGGAAAAAAACCAGTCATTGCATTGTATTTACGTCAGGTATTTGTTTGGACCAGCAGAGGGCGCTGGTAACCCAGGGGTCTGTTGGCATGCAAACATTCATGCAGTGAAGAAGAGATGCTACACACTAACAGACAGAGCTCATAGAAAAACGTGACTTTTACAGATATTCTTTCGGTGCTAAAGGGGTAAGGAATCATTTATGAACATGTTTAAGGCAGCCAGAAAGAAAGTAGTAGCAGATTCCGCCCGCCGCCAACACTTTTAAACAAGAGAACGATAAATATATAGCGCCCTCTGCTTTTAAAAAAAGTACTGAGATTAAATTTTCATAATATCGATGTGAACCGTGATACCTATGAATCGATTTTTAACTGCCTTACGATTAATCGATACATCCCTAGTAATAATAATTTCAAATTAACCAACAACATTAACTCAGGAGCACAGTATAAAACACTTTAACCTACAAAACAAAAATGAGCAAAACAATTTGTACTGATCGACAAAAAATTTGATCCTAACACAGATAGTTTGTCATGTCAAAACGTACATAAGCAAAATACAAACAGTATGTGTTGCTGTCAGTTGCTTAATCAAATTGTATTTTTGCAGCACTTCATCCAGCATGACAGAGACCATGTCTAATGCTGCAGGCAGTATCAGCTCCTCTGCTATGGTGTGTTATTTTACACTGAGCATTCTGGTATGCTACCTTATATCATATGATGCTAACGGTGCTCACTGGTTTACTGAAGTAGCATTCACAAAGCAGGATGATAGTTGGCAATATTTGGCATGTTTTTGCTGAAAAAACTCAAGCGTCTTATCAGCGTGATTGGGTGTAACGTCTTTAATTGACCCCCCGCTTCCTCCAGTGGGTGTTGCATGCTGAAAAGTTTGGGAACCCCTGCTCTATGGTCTCTAATAGATCCTGGATCTTCCTCTGGGTCTCCTTCCGGAAGGACGTGTCAGAATAACCGGAAAAATATTATCTCTGCTTTCATCTTCTTTTGAAGGTTATAATATGACTGGGTTATGAGTCATTCTCTAATTTCTTCACCATAAAGTTTTTCCACTCACACTTACATGATAACCCGAAGCCCACATGAAACATCCAAACAATCTAAATGGCTCCCACAAACACGTTGACCAATAGAAACACTTAAACCACAATAAAATTCAAATCATTGCATTTTGGTGCTGGAACTAAGATGCCCAACGCGATGTATGTTTATTCTTATTTGTACCTTTTAGAATGAACACAGGAGAGCAAAGCAAGCTGAAACTGATATAAGTCCACGCCAAGTCAGCTTTCAACACGTCAACACGTGGTGAAGACCCCAAGAACCAAACCTGCATGCGGAGAACAAGGAAAGGCCAGCCAGGCCTATCATAAACCAGAACCAGGGAAAACTTGCTGCCTCTGAACGATCTGTGAAAACCAGCTTTGGAATTAGCTTATGGACGTGGTGAAAGCCCAGAAAAGGACCTTTCAGACACACTCCAACAGTCCAGAACTACGCTTTGCTGCTTCAGACTCCTCTTGCCAGTCCGAACTACCTCAAGAGAAGAACCACAGACTTCAGAACCAAGATACTATCTGGATCTCGAAATTCTAACTGGGTCTAATGTAACTACAGCCACACGGTTCCACCTCCACACTGATCATATCATAGCTATCACACACACGCACGCACACACGGACGCGCGCGCGCACACCAAAATCGTTTATATAAATGCTTATACTTTCAGAATTTGCCTGTGATTAATAATACAATATAACATGGTTTGTTATGGAGAGTAGATAGTCTTGACAAGAGTTCACAACCCTGGATGTACTATTAAACTCTATCTTAAGTGGCACCTCTGAACAAAAATTTATTTAATATTAATACAAATTAATATTAAATGAATCAAGACACTTTGATTGGAATGACTGTATATTGTTAATAGAGCCTACAAAGTTTTTTTTTTTTTTTTCAAAGAAAAGATGTACCATAGTTGAAAAAAGGTTGAAAAACACTGCTTTAAGGTGTCTGCTTATATAAAAACAAATAGTGGTAAGAAGTAGAAGTTTGTGGACTGGGGCGCTGGGGGGCATTTAAGTCAAGGAAGGAGTTCAATGAACGATACATTAAGATTTAAAACATATCTCACCTACTGTAGTTTGTAAAAAGTTTTAAATAATTCACATCCTACTTTTTCCGCCTCCTCCGCCGCCTCCTCCTTCCGCCTCTTTTCTTCTTCTCTCCTGTTTTTCATGATGTCCACAATTTCATTGAGCTTCTCCTGGACAGCTGTCACCAGGGTAAAAATCATCACCATGCCCAAGTTCTCTTCTGCCTGCACAGATCACACAGCCATTCAACACTCAATCAATCAATCAATCTTTATTTTTATAGCGCCAAATCATAACCAATGGTATCTCAAGGCACTTTACAGTAGAGCAGTCTTAAGGACGGACTCTTCATTTTATGGATACACACATTTGCATATATACATATATACACATACATATGTATCCCACACCCAACATGAATTCATCATGGCGGCAAGGAAAACCTTCTGTTAAGCAGCAGGAACACTGAGCAGCAATAGGGACCATCTTTTTTTTTTTAATCAGATAAAGAGTGTAGGCTTCACAGATAAATAAATACAAGATATGTTTTACATTTTACATCTTCCATTGTTTTGCTGCAACTTTCAGTGAAAACAACAGAAATGCGTTGAAAAGTCACTTTGTGAGATTATTTGGGGCAAGCACAACAAATCCCAGTACGAATGAAGTAAACACACTTCTATACATACGTCTACAGAACTCCACATCCCATGATGTAATGCATTAAACTTTGACAATAAATGAGTGTTTACAGTGGAGATCAAAAGAAACTTTCAACCTTTTACATTTTCTAAGTAAATGATCTTTGATGTATTGAGCCATGAGGCCTACACTGTGTCTTTATCTCATTATCTGGCTTGGCCGGTCCTGGTGGGGGTCTTCCGGGGTGGGTGGTGCGGGCCGCGCTCTTGCATACCAGTGGGTGCGGCGTGGGGTGGCCCCTGCTTGGGTGGTCCCCAAAGTACCGCCGCATGCCGGTGTGGTGGTCTGGTTGGGCCCCTGGGGGTGGGTGGGGCGGCGGGGGGACTTTAGCAATAACTGAGGCGCATCGCGCTGGCGGTGTCAAAAAAGGGTGACCTGGGGCGCTCTGGGGGGCTGGGTCAGTGCGGTGTGCAGTATCCCCTCATTGCCAATGGCGGCCGGGGGTGTGGTCGTTGTCCTCGTGCTGCTCCCGGTGCTGCTTCTATTCCGGTCCCTGCTGGCTCTGGGCCTACTGGCCCGCCGGCTGCCCGTTTGTCGCGGCTCTGGCCGTCTGCTGGGCGTGGGCCTTGGTCCCTCTGCTTGGATCTCGGGTGGGGGGCTCTCTGGGCCCTCCCCTCGGGGGATTGGGGGCGGTGGCGGAGTGCGCTGGCTCCTCGGCTTCTAGGTGCTTTCTCGGGTGTGTATGTGGGGGGCGGTGGCTGCCTCTTGGCTTGGTGTCTTGGGGGCGTCTGGGGGGGCTGCACAGCCGGGGGGGGGGGTGGCTGGGCTCGCTGGCCCCCGCTCTTTCTGCTATTCTGGTTGCGTCCTCGAGTCCGGGGCAGCGCTTGTGATTACAGTGGCGGTGGTCTTGCACATACATCGGTCTACGATGCACAAGCATGACTTGGACTGTGGGATAAAACTTGTAGTGGGCTTAACTTTAGACACATTGATCCCAAATATCTGTTTCAGGTATTACCATTTACTCCTTCCCTCTGCCCACAGCCACCACCATTATAGTTAAGCCTCATGCCTACAACTTTGCATCTCACTTTACAGTAATCAACTCTTCCATTTCTCTTCCTTGAATCGCTCCTCCCTTCTCTCTTCCCCCTCCACCTCCCCCCCACCCAGGTGTAACACTGCCCTCTCTTTATATATTCTCCCTTTAATAAAGTGTTTCTTACCCTTCATCAGGGAGGGCTGTTGATGGTCGCAATTATGCAATAAAATAATGCAATTTAATTAATTGCAATAACAAAAAATAAATAAATACAATGCATTGCTGTCTAAAAAAAGATTGCACTTCTTGCAGTGTTGACCTTTGTGACCTTTGACAGCATGTGCAGACAAGTAAAAAAAACAAAACAAAAAAAAAAAAAGGAAAAGAGCGTAATCATTCATCTCCAAGACCTCTTCAAAATGACAGGTTCAGGACGTATAGGAATCTAACCCAAACATTCAATATAAAAAACATTTATTTTGTACAGCACTTAAAAGAAACTCGCATACTCAGTGCAAAACCGTCAACTCTTCCCTACCCATTCCAGTTCTTACCTTGACTTCCTCATCCTAATTCCCTTCCCTCTCACCTTTAGATGTGAGATTAGCTACTGATGCTACCATTAGCTAAGGAGAGAGAAGCAGGAATGAGTGAGATTATAGCGCTATGAAGTGATATTGTGAAGTATCTAGCAGCTCACAGCACCACATACTAACACAGAAGATATGTGGACCTGAGTGGATTATCAATAATGTCGCAATCCTGAGATAAAACCATCAACTAACCGGGCTAAACAGGTCATCTCTGCATGTCGGGAGGAAGAGGAAGTTATATCGGTGTGATTGACGGGGGGAGCAGATACAAAATACAGTAAGCAAAACATCCAACTTTGAGTTAAACAGCAAAATAATAATAATTTTACCATCAAAACCCTTGTCTCAGTGTTGTTGTTATTTTGAAGGAAACAATGTTCAGATGTTATAGTTTTCAATAAAGCAAAAAAAGAAAACTGCTTCAAAGTCACTGACAGATTTTTTCTTAGAAAAAGCCTATTTTCTCGCCACACAAAGCCATACCCCTGGGGCGAGCGCACACTGCTCGCGCCATGGGACAGAGTGATGACGGGGGACCCGCTGCATCCAACCCGGGAGGGCTAAAGTCCCCAGCCAAGTGTAAACAGAGGGCACCATCACCACCCTGCTTATTGTAGCAGGATTTAATTTCAGATGTTGCGCCCCTGGCCTTTGGCCGGGGTGCTGGAGTGATGAACACATCACTCAGATATGTGTGCATCCTTGTGGACATGCAGGAAGGGGCAACAGCTGAACATCCCGTTAACCATGTCTGTCTCTCCCGATCCTCGGAGGGCCTTGCCCTGGTAGAGGGGAGGATAGGTGGAAGCAGGTGCGCCGCAACAAGAGGCTCTACCGACGGCATTTGGAGAAGTCCAAGGCTCTCCATCGCCTCACAATCGAGGAATGAGGCGCTAGTCACCGTGAATTTTCCACTGAACGGGCGGTCTTGCCAGGAACGCGCCACCTCCACAAGCAGCTCAGGGAAGACAGGGAGTATCTGTCTCTGTCTTTGGAAAAGGGGAGCTTCTTCCCCTCATAATGGGACCTGGTGGTTTCAGTCACAATGGTAGGCCACGGAATGGCCAGCCGTGCCGCAGCGCGCTTGCACACCTCCACCGTGTCCAGGCTTGGAAGATGGGAGACAGGCATGGAGCCTACCTCTTGCTCCCGAGAGGCTGCGACGGCAGCGGAAAGCGCGCCCTAAGCCGGGGTGATAAAGACCTCATCCATCTCATCCAGAGCCAAACCAAGAGGGTCAGAAGAGTTCAGGAGGACGTCCTCTTCATGTGGGGAAACGGCAGCCAGGTTGAGCTGGGAGCCCCAGCTGGAACCCTGAGTAGCCACAGTGTCCATGGGCAGCGCCTCTTTTACACTCGCTACAGCGGGAGCACTGTGAGGAGGGAGGAAGGTGTCCAGCTCGGAAAGACTCCCTGGCGCACCAGCCTCCTGTGGAGGCTCCGTGCATTGAAGGCCGCTCAGTGCCGACATGAGCTAGGGGATTCGACCGTCAGTCGGGCATTATCCAAGCCCAGGCAGTCCGAGCAGACTGGGAGCTGTCAGCCTTACGGAGGTGAATAGAACAGCACTCACCGAGCAGAGCAAGGTAAGCGCTGTTTCCTTTCCTTCTCGACTTGGTGTGGTCCAGCAAAAAGTGTTAGTCTTGTCAGCGTCCGTCCACTGGAGGCCAAAGATCAGCCTGTCTAAACCTAGAAACACGAGATAGCTGAGAGGAGAAGAGGTGATTGAATTGAAGGTGTTCAGCTATTTTGTTTATTTTTATGTTGGACCAGTTATACACACAGATGCCATTGCCTCCATCTTCTAAGGCTGTGTGATCAGAATTAAGATGGTAATATTAATTCAGTAAATAATCAATTAATTAATTCCTTATATGCTTAATTCATTAATTAACTAATTGCTTAATTAATTCATCAGTCAATTAACAGACTGGCTGATTGATTGAATTTGTGAGAAATTGCCGACTGCCTTTATAAATCTCTGCTTTTATTTTGAATTCTGTTCTGGCACTGCATTACTGTAATATCGTCTATATACAGGCACTGCAAATGACTGGGTATTTCGGAGTGGAGTAACCGTAGTCTGGTGGAAGACAGTAAAATTAAACATGCTCTCTCACTAAAACACAAAGTGCATTTAAGATCTTGGTGAAGAGCAGCATCTCTGCTGGTTTAATCCCATCCAAGTAATAATATTTATAGCCACCAAGTACAGTCATGATAATGATCAGAGGATCTCTGAGAAACGCGCACTGACAAACTATGAAACTAGATTTTTGTCGCTGATGCTCAGCCATGTGTCTGACTGCTATGTGGTCTGTGTTAACTGACTACACTTAACTACAGTGTCAGTGTGACACAGAGACATAAATCACACTAACATGCTCTGTCTCAAACTCTGCTCAAAAAACGCTTTAGTGCTCTGATGTATGGAAATGCAGTCGCTTCGTGAGTCCGTGAACAAGTTGGCCCGGTGTTTGCTCACGTCTTTACAACATCCTGTTTTGGTCGGCTTTTTTCGATGAGAAAGTGTTTGGCTAAAAACCGAAAATGCACTTTTGGGCCATTTTCGGCTGAAAGTTTTTGGTGGCCAGAATTTCAGTGTATTACTATTTATTAGCCCTTAACATTGCTACACATCACAGCACCTGCATCATCCCGATTACCTCACAAAGCCTATTAATGAATACATTTAGATTCAGATGTTTAGAATCTTTTAGGAGTGCACCAATTGAAATTTTCTGGCCGATCACAGACCTGCTGATAGCGATTTTGGACGATCCAAATTCTTTTTTTATATATATATATATATGTATAACTGACAACATACACCTTGAATGTTCCTATCTTATTTTATTGTAAAACATTGAACAATACCGGTGAAGCAATACAAACTTGTTGTTTTAACTGCACATGAGGTAGTTATTTTAAATATGAATTAAAAGTTTAGAACATTGCTGTCCAAAATACTAAATTATATCACTTCCTTTGCAGACCTGTTTAGAGCTCTTTGCCAAAAAATAAAGTGCACTAAACTAAAAAATAAAGAAAATCACAGGGTTTTGGGTAGGTGATATAATAATAATCTACAGGACAAATTAACAAAACATTTTAAAGCACCAATAAATTGTCCTGAGTGTTAAGTTTTCTTGTAGAGCAAAAACTAAAAATATCAAAATGCAGCAGCTTTTTGGATATTTAAATGTTAAAATATCAATCTAAAAAAGAACAGCCAGGATAAAAGCTAAAAGTCAAACATTCTACAGAAATAATAAAATGTATCATGTAAAACATTTTCATAAATCAACGGGTAATGACAGAATGAACATGGCACAGGTTAGTTGTTTTCACACTTAGTGCAGTCATTTGTTCATTAGTGGAAGGTTTTCCTCCTCGTATTTTTGCTCTTTTCACTGATAAGCGCTCTCAGCAGACCACTGGCTCTGTGCTTCGCTAGCTTTAGCATTAGCTTGATTACTAGCTTCAAATGCTGCATCCTGAGCAGTGTGGCAGTTTTTTAAAAGGTGAATGAGGTGGCATTACAGGAATTACAAATTCCGATCCTTTGTTCTCTTTTTTTTTGTGTAATACTGCCGAACTGCCGACATGCTAAACTAACCATGCTCCGAGTGTTGTTGTTGTCATCATTCCATGTAGCAGAGGCATGCGTACGCACAAGCACACATGAGCTGGTGGGTGGGTCTGTCAGTCAGTTCACAGCATAAGGAGACAGTGGCTGACTTTATGACCAACTTTAAGACCTTTGCGGAGGTAGAAAAGATCGGTTTCATATGCAAGGATCGGCCGATTGCAGATCCCCCAAAATAAGGGAAATCGGCACCTATCACATCCTTAGTATCTATCTACAGTCACTCTATCCTACACCTTTACCTGCATTTCCAGTAACGTTAGGACCTCCTCCATGTCACAGTCCTCCAAGTTCTCCTGTGAGTGGATCTCCCACAGTGGGGCCTCATCTGGGTACTTCTCCACATAGGTGAACTTTAACGTAGCCTCAACAGCTGCAGAGAAGAGCCACCAAGACCTGATTAACAAACAGTTCTATACGGTGATGACATAATTCCCTCCTCAAAAGCAAAGCTTCTCAAACTTTTTGGATCCAGGGACTCCTTATGGGAAAAAACTTTTTCAAGGATCCCCTCATCAATTAATCAAGGAATTATATTTTCATAAGGAATGATCTATTCTTTGAAAGTTTCGACTGAAATATTTCAGATCTTTGGAGTAGAAATGAACTTAAAGAGTACCTGTTCTAGTCTGCATACAACATGTGTTTAATGTATTACCAGTAAACACCCTCATTTTTCAACCTTGCGTGAAAACGGGTGCAAATCTGAGTGCACATTGTGTCGTACGACAGGATTAACGTGGGACTTATGAAACATTAATATCTGACAAATGCCAGCGCACTAATGTTCGGGTGTTGATAAATGCTGCGGCTGAATTTGATCGTCATTAACATGTTACACCCTCAAATATTTCTGGTTCGGAGGCCTCGCCCACTAAGGTCAAACAAACATTTGCAAGGAAATAAACATTTCCGAGATGAAAATCGGCATTCTCACAGCTGAGGTGAAGAAAAGCATAGATGTTCTTTTCAGTAGTGTGAAAACTGGAATTTAAGGTGCTCATTTTAAATAGTCTGTGGAAGAGAATAACAGGCAGTGAACAGCGTTTTCGTATTGGAGCGAACTCAGGCTGAAATAAATTATCTCTAACTGCAAATTATGGTTTAAATGAAATATTACTCATCCACAGACAAAAAGCGTAAATCCCAGCTATTTGATAAAGACAATTCTTTACATCTAGATGAGTTAGCTGGCGAGCGTGAGCCCATGCACCCACGTCCTCCCCTCCCTGCGAGCACGTTGCACAGCTACCCAACCTCATATCAGGGCAAAGATCGTGGAGAGACAAACAGAAATATGTTGTTTGCTTATGCTTAAATGACAGCTGAGGCTTGTTTAATACTTTATTTTCAGACTCATTCAGATTTTCATGTCCTTCAGCACAAATCCACATACTCAGATTTGCGTACACGAGCTCAGACCAGATGTGAAATCTGATCGTAGCGTACGATCACGTCAGAATTGATTAATATTGACGTTTGTGTGAATTTCGTTGAACGCACTTCGTAAGCTCAGATCTGAACGTACGAACGGTTGAAAAATGAGGGCCAATGTGTGAACATTTATCAAAACATTTTTAAAGTACTTTTCTGCACAATTTTACATTCATTGTAGACCATCACACCTTACACTCGTACTCTACATGGAAAGGATGTTTGTGTTTTTGCTGCATTGGTCCCCACATGTATTTATACATTTTGTAACAATTCAACACAAATCAGTTGTTTTAAAAAATATACATATATATTTTCATGGACAACCAAACTGTGGCTCACTGACCCCCAGACTCAAGTTTGAGAAGCGCCGCTCATTGCACTTACTTTCTCCGTCCTCTCCCACATCAGATGTTACATTGATGGTGAAGCTGGTGGGGTCCTTTGAGAGCACTGCGCTCGCACACGCACACACACACACACACACACACACACACACACACACACACACACACACACACACACACACACACACACACACACACACACACACAGAGTTCAACTCATCAGAGGGTGATGCATAAAGCTGAGTAATCGGTTACCCCAGGGTAAGTCCAGTTGGACACGTTTTACTGAGCCATTTAGCATTAAACCTGTGCCACGCTCATTTGCAAAAAAGTTAATTCACTTCATATCCCACCCTCAAAACGCCTACATTCTACCATCAATGATCGAAGGAGCTCATGAATGGTTTTAGCCTCTAAACGAGCTGCTGACCAATGGGATTCTATGTTCCATCATGGCACAAATGACAACTTTTTTTACTGCTGATTTTAATGTTCTAATTGATTTTTAAACTGATGTTTTCTGTGTCACTGTTTAATCATGTAAAGCACACTGAATTGCCTTGTGTATGAAATGCGCTATACAAATACATTTGCCTTGTCTTGTACTCTAAGTAATTGAATGTAATGCATATGTGTACAGATTCATGTAAGGCAGAGTGAGTAATGGTGAGAACATTTCTGCCTCATATTTGTTTACAGCTTAAATGTTACTATTTTCTTATACATTGGTACATTTATTTTTATTTACTATAACTTGGGAAATGTGTAGTCAATGAAAAACACCTTTTTGTTTCCTACATGTATACATTGGTTAAAATTACAACGTAATTTCATTACATGAATCTTTTTAAATCCCAATGCAAATTATTTAAGAAAGTGTCCATACGGACAGCCCCGGTGCAATTGGTACAGTTACCGAAGTACAAGCACGTAGCGTCCTAGGGTTAGGTTATAGAAAGTGTCTGCAGGTATGTCACCGCCAACATGGGTTTCGTTAATGTTGGTTCGAATCTCTTGTTTGACAATTATTTTTTTTTCTTCTTCATTTTAACATATTTAACACGACAACTTACACCTTTAAAAATACATATCCAACAAAAATAAAGATTTTAGGGCTAGAGTTAGGGTTAGGGATACAGTTACAGATAGGGTTAGAGTTAGAAATAAAGTTAGGGTTAGAATTAGAGTTAGGGTTAGGGATACAGTTACAGTTAGGGTTAGGGGTAAGATAAAAGGGTAAGCGGGGTAGCTCAAAAAAATTACGAGCTAAAATACAAATGACGGAACTTTAAGTCACGTGGTGCACCTATCACGTGACCTAAACTGGCCAATGAGGGGCGCTGCGTATCCATAGAATGGGAGTCTACAGATATGTTTGACGTACCCGTAGCCACGGCCTAGGTTATAACCCAATATCGCAACATTTGGGTTAGTCTTAGTCACGTAACCTAAACTGGCCAAATAGGGGCGCTGCGTACGGATAGAATGTCGGTATATTGAACGTACGGACAGCCATTGTAATGATTTAATGTAAAACTGTGTCTTGGAGTAACCCGTATGTAACACCACAAGCCTGAGGGAACAGATTAGAATTAAAATTATGTTTGTCACATAACAATTTTTCTGCACAGAGCGTTTGGGTCCAGTTTGTTCTCACATCACTTTAACACAGTCCTGTACGTCTACAGGTGAATCAAATGCTAACTGTGAGCTAACTACACACAACGTGTGCTCGTCGCCCTCGGCGTTCAGACCTGTGAAGGAGTCTGGGTAGATGGACTCCAGCGCTTCCAGCTCATTTATCTGCTCCTCGGTGTAGTCAGTCATCTCTGTGTCGCTGGAGGATATCGCAAGTAAACATGGATCATCACAGCTAAGGCTAACACGGCTAACGCTCAATCCACGAGTCCGTGATCGATGATCTCTGGGTTCGTTTTCTTTCGTCTGCTGCATACCAAGTAAATACAGGGCCAATATCACCGATATCACTTCATTTTCAAATCTGTGGTTAATGTGTCATCAAACTGTTAACCTCTAAAATACTTTATTCTATTATTATTTTTATTATTATTATTATTTTCATCATTATCATTATTATTATTATTATTATTAAAGTAACTCGGAACATTAGAGCAGTAACAAGACATTTATTTCCACAAACAGTCTTATGTTTTTTTTTTTTTCTTAAATAAACAAATTGCTAAAGAATTATCATTTAAGAGCAAAATAAGGCAAAATCTTTTTTTAGGTAAAGTTGAAAAACTATGATACCAAATTATAATATCTACAAAGTAAAATAAAAAAAGAAATGATTCATTATTATTATTATTATTATTATTATTATTATTAATAATAATAATAATCATTCAGTATTTCTTTCAGTTACCACGAAAGGTAATTATATATTGCATCAAATCTATTCCTCATTATATTCAGTATATTTGTATATCCTGTAATTAGTTCCACCCAGCCTTTGATTCAAACTAAACAATAACAGAATTAACACTGTAAAAACACTCTGTCACTGATTTTTAATGTCTTGCCTTAAACTTTGAATTTTTGTTCTGTAATGTAAAAATGTCAAAAACTACGACGGCAAATAAATAAAAGACACAGATGAGACACAATGATAGTGGTTACTTTAATGAAGGTACACACACACACTGATGTGTGTTTAAACATGAGGACATAGGAGGTTCAGTGTGTGCTGCAGCCCAGTGCAAATACATCAATTAGATTATACCAAGTGAAGATAACATTTGGCTGTCTCTTACTTTGAAAATCATTCAATGAAAATTCCAACTTCTGTCCTAACCTCTATTTCATGCCCTTTTGTTGGGGGTGCATCAGTAAAGGTAGAAAACATAGCAAAAGGGAGTGACAGAGAAAACTACAGAGACATTTTCATTACAAACAAACAACCGATTTCACTACATCAATTGTTGTTGACATTCCCACAAATGAGCTCTCCTGAAAAGTCTTATGACTTTAGTCATTTTCCTATGTTACGCAGTTATATCAGTGAGTATAACAATCATGTATGCACAGTTAGGCCATATTATTAATTAGTTTAGTAGTAATAAGTGATCATGTCATGCATCAGACCCTGTTCAGAAAGTAACCTGCTTTTAACAATGAGTCATGACAATGCACCATGGACAGGCCTTGGATCATCCCAACTATGGCTGCAAGGGGTCAAAGAGTAAATTTCCACGAGAAGTTAAGTTCGGGAAATTTGAGAACATTTAATTTTTTTGGGATTAACCGGAAATCGTGAGTAATTTTGAACAACTGTATCATATCCAAACATAAATGTTAGCATCCATGCAAAAAAATACAGTATAATTAAAAAAAAACACAACATTTACACTGGGATTTACAAAATTCCTGGAATTTTCAAAGTTGGAAACAGGGATGTTAAATATAATTGGGACAATACATTTTAGTATCATCTAAAATATCCATGAAAATATTCCCATGAAAAGTTTATAATTTTTAATATTCCATAATCCCTGAGTTTATAGAGTCTAAACCCCAAAACCACTTTTTTTTCTGCTGAATACAAATTTATTTGGGTATGAAGTAGTGCTGTTGATTGATCCTGGTTCAACTCTCAAAATTTTAGTCAAAGTATTTCAATTTGGTATATTTTGTTGTGAAATATCAGAGTGACGGCCCTCTATGGGTTGAAACCCAGCTATTACAATAGATTTTTGCTATTGACTGAGAACAAAATCATGTGATGTTTTGGGACCATCTTGCGTCACAAACAAGCACTGTTACCCCCGCCCCTTTCACAAAAACTAGCACCTGTGGGCTCTACAATCTGTAGTGAGTAGGTTGAATTGAGAGGAGAGTGAATAGAGAGGAATATTGTGTAATGAGTAACTAGTTAATGTTGCATAGATTGTTTATTCGAGATTTTATAGTATGAACTGGGCGTGTCTTAACTGCTATAGATGCCCCGCCCATAATCAAGGCATTTTTTAAAATAAAATTCCTCCTAGTGGCAGGTCAAGCGAAAGCAGGGGTTTAGCTACACTTTATAGTGCCAGTACACCCCCAAGTTTTTGCTGACCTGCCACTGAAAAAAAATCCTTGATTATGGGCGTTGCTCCTAGAGTAGTTAAGACATGCCCAGTCACAGCCAGTGGGCGTGTACTGTAGTTGTTCCCATTCAACGTTCTTGAAGCCAAAATACAGCACTTTGGGGCGCTTCCATCTTGCAAATTTGATGTAATTTGGAGCCAGAGTCTGCGCTGTAGGGTCCGGCGGGAGGAGCCCTGGTATCACATCCCACCCATTTAGCGTACTGCCCTGATGATTTACTCAGTCCAGCTACGCCAAGAACTTAAGTATCTTTCCCACCGGAAATTCTACCAACTTCTTGTTCAGATGATCAGATCATAGAGGTTAGTACTTGTACTAGTAGCTCAAAAAAGACGTAAAAGCTATTCACATAGCGAGCTACGCAAAATCCGCGGCTGTCATCGTATTCTATGACGTCAAATCCCGTATTTCAATCTCAAATAACTCATGTAAAACAAACTTCACAGAAAAATGAGCACTTGAACACAATGTTTAGCAGCAGAGATTAGGTTTGGAAAAAAATTATGTGATGAGTATTTTAACTTTACAGTTTGACCAAGTTTGACCAACATCCCATCCGTTATCATTGAGGAGGCGGGGTTTATGACCTATACTGCAGCCAGTCAGCAGGGGGTGCTCTAAAAAAAAAAACTTCGTGAGCATGCATCGTCCATTCTTTTTACAGTCGATGGTCACGGCATAGACTGTTGGACGAATATTTCAGCAGATTAGAGTCAAAGGCCAAACACCGATATGAAGGGAAGTTACATCTGGTTGGTTTGGAATAATGTCTATACCAAGCACCTCAAGGTTCATTGAAAAACGTCTACACAATGGAGAAGATGAGGACTTACAAAAGCTTGGATGCATATATTTTCTTTAAGGTAGGCTTATGTATGTGTTTTTGTGTCAATATAGGCCTGTGTCATCATGATAATTGGCACAGCGTAGCTAATAATATAATCATACTACAGCTTAAATTAAAACATACATGGGTATATGAAGCACATTTGTTTATTTAATATACTTACAGTTCATATACAAGTCAACACATTGCATCTTTAATGTTAATTTTACGTTGCTTGTCTTCAAATTAGACATATTTTGGCATTATACAATAAAAATCAGCCAGACTACAAGATCAGCGGTTGTCAGACAAATGATTACCACTCTTAAAATGGCGGTGTGCGTTGCTAAGTCAAGTGCTGACGTCACACGAAAAGGTATATAGCAAAATTAAATTGCAATAGTGAAGAGTGGGACTATCAGGATCAAGAAACTACATTACTTCATACCTAAACATATATGTATTCAGCAGAAAAAAGTGGTTTTGGGCTGTACTCACACTTTAAGTTCCTGTGGAAATTTCCTAGCAATTTCACGCCCCTTTGCCACCCTAATCCCAATGATGACACAGGCACAATCTGAATCTCCCTTCAGAATTTAAATAAACTCACTGAAGTTGTTTATATCATCCAATCAACAAGATCAATATTCAAAGGTATTAGGTATTAAATAATGAAACAAAGAAAAGATAATAAAATAGGACAAAGTTGTTGATAGTTATGTTTTCTATACACATTAACAGGTCATTTCCTAAAGGAAAGGCGCGGTAACAGTATGGGAATGAGTAGGGTTTAAAGGCATGATCTGTTGAAAGGAGAGAATGTGATGTGTGGAAACATGATGGTGCTCTTCACCATGTGACACGCACAGCTGACAGAAGTCACTGTATCTGGTTATAATGACTACAGAAAGAGGGTTGTGTCAATATTCTGATGAACTGAATGTGTCCTCTGTGCTCTGTCTTGGCTTATTGAATGTTCATGTTGGAATCAGTGATAAAGTGAGTGCTAGCTCATCTCAAGCCCATGCTCCATGTCCATCACAGGTCTCTTTTCTGGAGTATAGTCCCTGTCTGTCTTCTCCACGTAGCGCTGCAGGGTGCTGTAAAACTGCTCACTCCTGGAAAATGTGTAGTATGCCGAGATCTCCTCCCACGCCTTGTGGTTGGGGAATGGGAACGGATCAGGGTCTTTGTTCTCAAAGAAGCTGTGCAGGTTTCTTTCAGCCAACTTGGTGGCGTAGTCAACGGCGTAGGCATCAAAGCGCTCTTTCTCCTTCTCCACGTAACGCTTCCAGAATGTAAGTTGCAGGTAGCTGACTTTTGAGCGACAGTTTTTGTAGCAGGTACCCACCAGGCCCACAAAGACCGCAGTGATGATGATACACCATCCCAGGATCTGGGAACAAAATAGTAAAATAATAAACGTCATCTGGTGTCAGACTACACAAAAATGAAAAAGATGTGTCGGTTGCACTTTTGATTTAACAGCTTAATGTTCAGCACTGCTCGGATCTTCCCAATCATCTCACATGTTGGGATATGTTTAAATGACAGGTTTCCACATAGGCTGGGGGAGGATTATGCAACTCATAGCATGTTCACATTTTTCTTGTGCCTCTGTTAGTTTTATGATCCCACATATGATGACTACATAGTTAAAGTACAACAAATAGGAAACTACAATCCTCTTGAATGTATTTTTTTTTTTTTTACTGTGGATTCTATCGAAGTGTGTAGCACATAGATTTGTCTGCCCAAAGTGTAATAGTCTGTATTATTGAACAATACGAAACACTGCCACAACGTCATGCAGGCATGGACAACTTATGGAGGCCACGTGCTGCCCTCGGTCCAGTTTTAATTTGCAATAAATCAAGTCAATTTACCATTTACCAAAGCAAAAAAAAAAAAAAAAAAAACAACTAACATGGAAAGTGAGGGGAAACATCAGGTCTTTATCCTCCTCCTCCTCCTCCTCCCCCTCTGTCATCAGGTTAGCAGATAAAGATGTTGTTATTTCCTTGTTATTCCAATATTCAGACAGAGTCTGCATTTTTCCTCCTACCTGGGACTGAGCTCTGAACATGAGCAGCAGCTCCATACGTTCATCACTGGGCAGTTTGGACCTGTCACAGGGCACTCGGGCCAGCTCCTCCCGACATTTCAGGGTTTTGTTCTTACAGAAGAAGTCCACCACAAGGTTGTCATCAAGACCGCTGACGGAGCACTCGTAGAAGGTTCCGTTGAGGAGGGCCACAGAAAGCCACATTATTGGAGCCACACAAGCACCAGTGAAAATGCTGATGAAAACCCTGAAACTGCCCAGACAATTCCCACGAGGGCAGAGCTTCATGGGATTGAGGCAGCATCCAGTGTAGAGCCTCCACAGCCTGGTGCTGAAGAACAGACCCAGCACAAGTAGAACAGCAGCTGGGCCCAGCAGGAAGGTCAGACCATAGGTGAAGTTCTGATCGTGGTTGCAGGGACACTGGAAGGAGACCATGGAGAAAACTCGCTCCCCTCCTATTGTCAGAAGAGCCATGAAACTGTAGCCAATGGTGGCTTTTTGGTTCATGAAGAAGCGTAAAACAGTCTGGAAGTTTTCCATGGTGTCCTCTGAGACGTGACTGACAATAATCCTCAGTGAAACCCAACCGGGGATGAAGTAAGTGTCTTTGTTTTCCTATTGACTGCTCGACTGTTTTGTGAGGTCCAACTGTGCCCCTCCCTTTAAATGCTGGTTCTTCTACTCTGGCTCCTCCTTCAAACATGCCCTTAGAGCCACTTCCTTCTTTCTCACCACATCTGCTCGGGGCTGTGCTGTGTTCAAGGAAACTATTCTTCACCATGGTGAAAAGCTCATTTCATAGTTTCCCTTCCCTAAGATTGACATTTTTCTAGGTATGCCATTATAGACTGTGTACAGCCATATCATGCAAGTATGAAAGCCATTTGCATTGTCTTTTTTTCAACAACTTAACCACTTAACAATGAAAAATACACTGATCTCACATTCTAAACATGACAGGAAATGTAACTTTAAGAACACAAAGCTTTCAACCACTCCCAAACCAATAGAGCAGGCAGAATAAATTACAGTCAGCAAATGGGATTTACTGGGAAGTGCTTTCAACCACTCAGAGGTTTGTCTGATCCAGTCCCAGAGGCATTACCACGGAGACAACAAAACAAGTTCTCTGCTTTCACTAAACCAGTGGTTCCCAACCTTTTTGGGGCCATGAGCCCATTTTAATATCACAAATTTCTGGGGACCCCAGAGACATTTTTTTTCTAAAATTAGTTTTTGATCATGTTTATTAAAGTGTGTTAAAAAGAAAGAGTAGCGCCACGTCAGATATTTTTATACTGCATACAGTTATTTGATATGTATTGTGTGTGATGTGTATTTGAAAAATAATAACAATTCATTTTTAATAAGTTTTTGTTTTAGTTGTTTACGCAGGCGACCCTATTTTAATTAAAGGTGAACCCACATAGGGGGCCCGACTCCAAGGTTGAAAGAAAACTAACCCTTCTTCTTTACTACCTGCCTTGGATGACAGTGAGCACTAGAGGGGCTGCTGCAGACCTGATAGCATGCCAGTCTTCTTATAAAGTTATTGTATTTCTTAATGTCTGTCTGGTAGGCCCTGAAACTCTGTTACTTTGTTTGAACACACACACAACTATGAACTGTTTTCATGAATTCAAGGTCACTGACAGAGCTAAGCAGAGCAAGGCTTTCCTATGATCATGCTTGTACCAGACACCTTTGGCTACAAAGTAGTCATGAAGATACACAGATAGATGCAGATACAGATAGAGTTGCATAGACAGAGAAAACAGGTAAGGAGAAACACAGACATCTTCCTCTGGCCACCGGCACATGGGCTTGGTCTACTAAACTTTGCTTGTGAATAAACCATTGAAATTATACTACTCTTGTCATCTGTCCTCAGAGCTGTTCAGTTAAAAGATCCTGGAAGGAGGTAGAGAAAAACTTTACAAGGGTCACACATGCATCTACATACGTCTAGCAAGCTATACTACATAATCTGTAAACTCCACACTGAGAAGGTCAATCCAGGGAGTTAAAGACAGGACCCTATTTACTATGCCAGCATCCAAACTATTGTTCTTTTTCTGATTTGGTACAAATGCTTCTCTTATTCTCAAAAACTAAAATACCTGGTAGAATTTATGTTTTGTGTTATTGTACACTTTAATGGGTAGTGAGTGAGGGTAGTTGTAATTTTAGATGCACCTTTGGATATAATCCAGAGTAAATTCCGGTCTCCTCCAACCATCCAAAAACATACGGTTAAATAGAGTCTCCAGATTGCCTGGAGGTCAGAAGCAGAATCAGAATCATAATCAACTTTATTGGCCATGTAATGTATGTTATACACACGAGGAATTTGACTTGGTGAACTGTGCTCTCATAAATATAAACAGTAGTTAGACTAATAAGTGCAAAACTAAATAAAATAATATAACAAGATAATAATAATAATAATAATAATAATAATAATAATAATAATAATAATAGTGCAGTGATGAGTAGTGCAGGTGAACATTTAAATTAAATAGTATGTACATGAACATTCTCAGTGACAGATTGATCCAGGGTTATTACACAGCAACAGGTCTGACACTCTTTGACTGTTTAGTATTGATCAGAGTGACAGCCTGGGGGAAGAAACTGTTTGGGCGTACAATGATCTGTATCGTCTGCCGGAGGGGAGGAGTTTAAACAGATTGTGTGCATGGTGTGAGGGGTCTGCAGTGATGCTACCTGCCCGTTTCCTGACCCTGGACAGGTATAAGTCTTGGATGGAGGGCAGATTGACACCAATGATCTTTTCTGCAGTCCTGACTATCCTTTGTAGTCTGTGTCTGTCTAGTTTGGTTGTAAATCCAAACCAGACAGTGATGGAGGTGCACAGAACAGACTGAATGATGGAGGTTGTATAACATGATCAGCAACTCCTGGGGCAGGTTGAACTTCCTCAGCTGACACAGGAAGTACATCCTCAGCTGTGCCTTTTTCCTGGTTGTGTTAATGTATGAGGTCCACTTCAGGTCCTGTGAGATTGTGGATCCCAAAACCTGAAAGAGCCCACGGTAGCCACTTTGCTATTCAGAATGGTAAGGGGGGGAGTGGGGGGGGATTCCTCCTGAAGTCCACTGTCATCTCCACAGTCTTGAGCGGGTTCAGTTCCAGATGGTTCTGACTGCACCAGAGAGCCAGCTGTTCCACCTCCCGTCTGAAGGCAGACTCGTCCCCGTCCCGGATGAGACCGATGACGGTGGTGTCGTCTGCAAACTTCAGGAGTTTCACAGAGGGGTCCCCTGAGGTGCAGTCATTGGTGTAGAGGGAGAATAGCAGTGGGGAGAGAACACACCCCTGGGGGGCGCCAGTTCTGAGTGACTGGGTGCTAGATGTGATGCTTCCCAGCCTTACTTGCTGCTTCCTGTCAGTCAGGAAGTTGGTGATCCACTGACAGGTGGAGGCCGGCACTGTGAGCTGGGTGAGTTTCTGGTGAAAGATGTCCGGGATGATGGTGTTGAACGCAGAGCTGAAATCCACAAACAGGATCCTAGCGTAGGTCCCTGGGGAGTCGAGGTGATGCAGGATGTAGTTCAGTCCCATGTTGACTGCATCATTGACCGACCTGTTTGCCCGATAGGCAAACTGCAGGGGGTCCAGCAGGGGTCCTGTGATGTCCCTCAGGTGGCTCAGCACCAGCCTCTCAAAGGACTTTATGACTACGGACGTCAGGGCAATGGGGTGATAGTCATTGAGTCCTGTGGTGGGAGTGGGTGTGGTTGTCTGTCTGTATGTCTGGAGATAGACACCAGCAGACCCCTGTGACCCTGAACAGAAACAAGTGGGTCAAAGATGATTAACACATCCGCCTCACAGCAAGAAGGTCCTGGGTTCAAGCCCTGAGCTGGATGCTTTGGTCCTTTCTGTAAGGAGTTTGCATGTTCTCCTTGTGCTTGCAGGGGTTTTCTCTGGATATGGCTTCCTCACACAATCCAAAAACATGACTGCTAGTTTAATAGGAGTCTAAATTGCTCGTAGGAAGGAGTGTGAGTGGTTGTCTTTGTGTGTGTTGCCCTGCGATGGACTGGCGCCCTGTCGAGGGTGTACAGCTGCCTGACGCCCAACGATAGCTGTAGATAGGCACCAACAGACATGCTGCCCTGAAAAAAGGAGAAAGAGGGTCAGAAAATGGATATGCTTAACTGTCACCAGTCCTCCCTAAGAAAGGAAAAGTTAGTCTCTATTTGGGGGAAATATATAAAAAGAGAGGGTACAGCCTAGATTTTTAAATTGGCTACAAATATTTTCTTTAAAATTCTTTAAAAAAAAATAAAACAAAGTTTGGCTCTTTAGAAGAAAACTGAACCCTGGCAAGTCCTTCGGACTAATAATGTGTTTTGAAATTGACCTATGTATTTTGTTTTTGTTGCAGTTCAGAGGGGAAAAAATAAAAGGTTAAAGGAGTTAGAGAGGACAGGATGAAGAACATGTTGCTACTATTGTGCAAAGGAGTGAAATCTGCTGTCAGTGTAGTGACATATGGAGAGAGAATATTAGTGGGAAAACATCAAGTGTGAAGAGTGTGTGACAGAGCTATTTGTTAAGTTATGGTATCCTGAAGTCACAGACATGCCTGTACATGTACAAGATAGCACCACCCCCCTAGACGCCCCAAAGACCCCAGGCCACACAGAGACACCCACTCAAGCTAGTCTGAAGGCCCAGCATGTGAGACCCATGATCCCAGTGGATGTATTGACTATATCTGTCGATTGATATATGTTAATAAAGCTGCCAATTCTTCTGTTTAAGGAAATACCTACAAAATAAAAACAATATCAAAATTGTGGATTAACTTATACTTGGAACAACATTAATCATTGGGCTAAGACAAGGGGTCGATATCCATATATTTCCTACATTCAGTTTTTGGATGGCTCACCTCACTGTCTTTGCCGTCTAAGCGTCTATGCTTTTATTGTCACACATTTATGCCAGAATTTTTTTTTCTGTAAAATTAAATTCAAAATTTCAATTTTCAAACTGATCCCGAATCAATTTATTCATCTGAAACTTCCCCAAAAATATAATCACTGATCATTATCCCATTTAGGGCTTTTCCTTGAAGTTTTATCAGAATCTATCCATTAGTGTTTGAGTGTTTGAGTTAGACTGTTCACAGACAAAGAAACAAAGAAACAAAAAAAAAAAAAAATATAACAACGGCTGGAAAAACATAAGCTTCATCGCAAAGGTAATAAGCATCAGTCCAGATAGCCTACCATGGATATCAATGAATCTATATCAACACAGTTAACAGCATTCAAGGCACAAAATATTTCCACACATGCATTATCTGTGCTATTTTATTTGTCGTACATTCAACATACCAAAATTATGTTTTTTTTTTTTGTTTTCTTTCCAGAATTGAGGTTTAGAAGACTAGAAGGCATGGTAGACTATCTGGGCTGCCGGCCTATCACATTAATATTTGGTCCTGGATTTAATTATGTTGAAGGCTCTTCTTGAGACGGAAATTGAATATGTGGTCCGATTGGGGAAGGCTGAGTGTGTCAGTGTTTTCAAAGCTACTGTGTATCAGCAATGGCAAAGGGAGTGGGAGAATGAGTCTAGAGGGAGGCATTATTTTAAGTGTCAACCTTGTGTGCAGGGCACTAGACTCCTGTGGGCAACTTGCCGATCAAATCAAGTTAAGCTAACCAGATTAAGACTGGGGCATTGTGGACTAGCTGCATATTTAAATCGAATAGGCAAACATCCGGATGGATTATGTCAGTGTGGTCAACTTGAGACTATTTCCCACGTTCTATTGGCCTGTGGATGCTATTCTGCTGAAAGGGGAACGTTATTTAAAGAACTTTCAACTCTTGGGCTGACAGTGTTTTCAATAAAGTCAATATTTGCATCAAGAGCAGAGTCGATTTTAATAGATAAGGCAGTCGTGAGATATCTCCAATCTTCCAACCTCTATTTGAGAATCTAAAATGGAGTGACTCTAAGTGAACAGAAGAGGGCAGCATTACGCTTCTTTTAGTGTACAGCCTGCCGGAAACCATTAGAAGAAGAAGATTATGTTGAAATTGTATCCGTAAATCGGCTC
This sequence comes from Gouania willdenowi, assembly GCF_900634775.1. Classification (NCBI taxonomy): domain Eukaryota; kingdom Metazoa; phylum Chordata; class Actinopteri; order Blenniiformes; family Gobiesocidae; genus Gouania; species Gouania willdenowi. Next base: position 33,299,565 of record NC_041059.1, read on the forward strand.
CATAGCAACAGGAGGCGCTGCTCAGCCTGAGTTGTTGGTTTGCAACTTGACGAAAATACGCGAAGAAGAGTTCCTTCAAAGTAATTGGGACACATTCGTACGGGTCTCATTGATGGTGATGGTCTACAACAAATATATTTGGAATTAACCAGCAATTTTACATCTCCTTACCCAATTACAAACCATATTTGCAGAGTCAAAGTTAATACACATCTATTCAAGCTTCAACCCCTAGAGAAATGGCAGAAAACGCAGGTGAGTGTAAGTGATTGCTAGCTGATGAGCGTTGTTGGAGCTAGCTCTAGCTGTTGGATTATTAAATGGTGCTGTCCTCATCTGACAGCTGTTCGTTACAGTTCAGTGTTTGTGAACGCTCACACTGAAGGTTCTCATTGACGTTACCCGGAGAACACGTTAGCTGCTTCTTTCACGTTGTTTGGTTTTTATTGACTCAAACACTGTATTGATGGTGAACGGATGTTTTCTGCTAAGCGAAAGTAGCCAACGTACTAAGATGTTATTCGGCTGGGTTTTTGGGATGTTCATTCACAAAGGTGATGTTATAAGTTAACGAGACACCGATTTAAAATGCCTTGTGTAAAGCTGTCAATATGTCTATACATTTGATAAAATTGGGTTGGTCTGTGTTACAATAACATATGTATCACAGTGTCTTTCTGCTCCTACGTACGGATAGCCACTCCGTACTTAAAAAGTACGCGACATTTTCTTGAATCTACCTTGTAACAGTAAAATACAATATTGTAGATACATAAGTTGTTAACAAAGTGTATACAAAGACTTAAAAATAATATGAAATCATATGCAATTCAAGGCATTCACCTTTATAATGCTTGAAAATAATTTATTTCATATATATATACGAAAATCGAAAACGTGAATATTGTTTCAATCATTTAGAGATTCTGATATTATTTCAGTAAAATCGCCTACTAGAAATTACAACTATAACAAAAAAAACAAAAAACCTAAAGGCTTACACAACAGTAAATAATCATCAATGTACACTTCAATAAATACAGTCATGAAAGAAAGTATTGTCACAACAATATTTCCAGAAATTACGCTATTTCTCCCAGAAATGGTTGCAATTACAAATGTTTTTGGTATACACATTTATTTCCTTTATGAATAAATGGAAAAAGCCAAAATTTATTTTACATACTTTTAAGAAAATAAAAAAAATGGACTGGACAAAATTCTTGCATCATTTTAAAACAGTGGAAAAATCATTTTATTTTAAGCATTTAAACTTAACTCTGTCAAGTATCAGGTGCTGGCAATATAGAAGTCACACCTGAATCCAGTTAGAATGTATTGTCTTGTAACCTTGAGATTATTCATATTTTTCCACAATTTTGCTTCTAAAGTCTTAGGACAGTTCTCGAATCTTCTTTCTCTTCTCCATGCTTGGTGTGACACACACAACACAAAGGTTGAGTCGACTTCTATACTTTTTAGCAGGCTTCAGGCTGACATCGTTTTTGCCAGCACCTACTTGCCACAGGTGAATTAAAAGTTGCAGTTTGTAGAATCCTCCCTCTGCACCTTTTTGAAACCGAAACCTATCCTCCCTTAGTGGTGTCTTTGTGAACGCTCTTAACAATTTTTTTCTCAATAGAGACTAGTGACAAATACAGTTGCACGATACCCATGGTACCCCGCGTTGCCAAATTGGAACATTCCTACTATACTAGAAATTCTACACGACGGTACTACCGTGGATTACTATACTACCGGTTAGGGCTGGGCAATATATTTAGTTTTGAATAAATATCAATATATTTATTGAAGAGATATTGGAAAGGACTATATTGTAATATCAATATAATTCACGTGACATTAAAAGTTTCTTCCGTAGAGCCGCCAGTATGCCTTTTTGTCTCCTCTTACTGTTTATCTTAACCCCTCTCTCCCGCTCTGTCCCTGAGTGAAACTCAACACACACACACACACACACACACACACACACACACACACACACACACACACACACACACACACACACACACACACACGCTGACGAAACACCCCCCCCCCCTCCACTCTCTCACCTCAACAGCGACCGACAATTTTATGAGACAGTCGAACGAAGAGTTAGTTAATAAAAAAAAAAAAATGGTTAAATAATTTGACTTCAGAATGTCACTGTGTGCAGGAGTGAGTGAGGGTCTGTGTGCGCTGTAGACATCCAGAGGTCTCTGTGGGTCGATAACGTTATAAACAGGACTCAAAACAACTTATTATGGTCACACCCCACGTTTATTGTATGCAGAGGAAACTCAAACACTGCTTATATGTCGTTTCACACCGGACGGTAACAAAAAACTAACAAAGCTCCGTCTATGCGCTCTGTACGAATCAGGAAGAAGGCAGGTCTGACTCAACTCTGACCTTACGTTAACCATGGCTCCCTTAAAGGGACAGTTATCAGAAGGCAATGTGTACAAATGCACATAATTTGTTTTATAAATTTTTACATTGTTTTCTACTCCTCTGTTATTAAAGGTCCCTGTGTGACATTTGGCATGTGGCTTTAACTGACTTACCTTATTTTAAGGGTTTGCCTTCTGGAAAAAAGAAACTTAACAGGTACAGGGCTCTACACTAAGTTTTCCTGTGGTGGCACTGGTGCGACTAACTTTCTCAGTTGGTCACACCAGCACAGAATTTTGGTCGCACCCTTTTTTCCTTTTTTTTTTGAGTAGGGGTGGGGATACAGCATATCCATGCATGCTGATGAATAGTTCACTTAACTGGCATTCCGTAGTTTTGTATGAAGTAAAGACTGACAATGACTCAAGATATATTTGCTAAATGTTTTAGTGTCAATATTAAGTTTTTCTGCAACAAGCAGTGGCTGAAATAACAAGTCATTTATTTCATATAATTTTAAAAGAAGACGTAACAATTTTTTTAAATTCATTTAAAAAAAAAAAAAAAAACACAGCAAAGTATAACAACAGGTTACATGTATTCTATTTTTTTTTATTTTGCAGAAATGCTGTACTTGAATTAAGTTAACAGTAGCATAACCAACTTAGCATCTGCATTGATTCATCCCATGGAATTAAATTCTGAGGGTCCAGCTCTTATAGTGGGGTCTCTTAGCCCTCTTCCCCTGGTCAGGGGTCTGCAACCTTTATTCTACAAGGAACCATTTAATCTCATCTCAGTATTTTTTTAAATTATTGTATTTGAAAGGCTACAAAAAGTAACTTGAATTTGATAACACATGATCATGTGGTCAACACATGCTAATTGCTAATTTCTTGCCACACATAAAGCATACATATTTAACTGGCACATTGGCGGTTAAATTATTCTGTTCCCACAAAATTAAAATCTTTATTTTCTTCCAGAATAGTGTTTTTGTTGGTTTAGTTATCTTACCTGGGATTTAAAACTGATGATTAACCACAGGTCTAGGAAAGTTGGTCTGTAGATGTTGCATGAGGTGAAGTAGGAAGGTGCTGAGTCATTGCACAATGTGATTTATTTTAGATTAACAAATTGTTATATCCTGATTTTATTTCTCATTCATCATTAATTGCTTCTGTAAAAAAAATAAGTCTATTTCAATAGTTTTTTTTAAAGCTATAGGGAGCCATTGCATAAGAGTCAAAGAGCCACTGGGAGAACCACAGCTGAACATCTGACCTGAAAACATAGTCCATCAGTTCTCGTCCCTCCATACTGATTATGATGAGCGTGTGCGCTCTATCGCTGCTCTCGACACGTTCTTTCTTTTACTGCTACCCTCAATGTGAGCGCGCACTCATAGGTATCATGGTTCATATCGATACTCTGAAAATTGAATTGCAGTACTTTTTTTAAACAGCAGAGGGCACTATCTATTGATCCTTCTCTTGTCCAGAAGCGTAGACAGCGGGCGGAATCGCCTACTACTCCTAAACATGTTCATAAATTATTTCTTACCCCTTTAGCACCTAAAGAGTATCTGTAATAATACATGAATATCTGTTAAAGTCACATTTTTCTATTAGCTCTGTCTGCTAGAGCATAGCATCTCTTCTTCACTGCAAGAATAGCTGCATGCCAACCGACCACTGGGCTTCCAGCGCCCTCTGCTGGTTCAAACAAATTTCTGATGTAAATACAGTGTAATGACTGGTTTTTTAAAGTCCAATTGTTAAGGCACAAAATACATTTTCAGTTGCACTTGAAAAATAAAAGGAAAATAGTCCAGTATTTTCTAGTTTTTTCCCCAAAAAAATAAAACATTTGTCTACAGCAACGGGTTCGACTTTCGGCTGGGCTAAGCCGTGGAGAACCCTGCATGGAACATACACACAACTCATCTGATTCTGCAGCGGCACACTTTTCTGACTCAAAACTGTAATGTGCAGTTTTTTGGCTGAAAACCATGATAAATGTGTGGATAGCATCTACAGACATGCCTACTTGCTTCGCATGTGGGTTCTTAAGGAGGACTAACAGGCAGCACGGAAATGCTTGTCTGAGGCTTGAGGATTAACGCCACCTTAAAGGAGACATATGCTTTTAAATCCTTCCTTTTTACATATAAATCATACAGTTGTGGTCTATATAAAGCTGAACTGCAATGCTTGGGTCTGAATTCCTCATTATTATAGCTCCACAGGCCCCTTTTCTACCCCTTTTCTGATGCGCTTCTGAGAGAAACTCGTTTTGATGCGGTCTCTTTAAATGCAAATGAGACACTTCATACCCCGCCCCCTCTCCAGGTTGCAGAGGTTACACTCGGTTCAACTCCACCCTGTTCGGCCATTTTTGTAGTTTGATAGAAGAGATACAATTATGTAGCGGCGCAGAAACTTTTTATTCACACGTTATTTACAAAATGTCAACAACGGAAGACTTGTCCATCCAGCCTTACATGTTTGAGCCAGAGTCGGACCCAGCGGAGCGAGATGAAAATGATGATGAACCTGCAAAATGTCTTCATATGGATGTTAACAAGTGAGCTAACACAAGCGCTGAGCTAACGCTAGCACCAAGCTAACGTCACGAAATGCATTTTAATACAGTCTTTTCGGAGACAAAAACGGCAAAATGAAATGACTAATGAAAACTTTTAAATTAAATCACGTATGCCATATCATCAAGGATCTAAAATGAGCACACAGCGCTAACATATGAAGACGGTGCAACTGCTAATGCTAACAAAACAATGACAGGGACGTCATATCACACTTTTTAGCGTTATTTACAGCTTACCGAAGTGCTCTGTTCGTCGTCTCCAAAGACAGAAGGAATTGACCCCTCAATCAGACAAAGTCTTTTGGCAAGTCCTTCTTTATACTGGCGGAGGTTGCTGAAGCAGTCATCCTTGAAGTGCTTCGCGCAAACAAAAATGACCTTACCCACAGATGTGGGTACATTTCCGTGGAAAATAAAACTCAACCAGGCACTTCGAAAAGGTTCTGATGTTGGGAGATGGTGTAATGAAGCGTGTGGGTTACTACATCCAACAACCGAACATTTTGACTTATCCTCTCGTAACTTCGGCATCCTTGAGCTTGGACTACAAATTAAAAGCGAGAAATAAGTGTTGGGCCTGGAGTCGATGTCCTAATTTGGCAGTTCCGCTGCAAATACTGTGACGTTATTGCTCAAAAAACGTAGTAGAGAATCGAAAAATCGAAACAGATTGAAAAATATGACCAAAACAGAATATAAAGATATCAACGGAGCACCTGAAGAGACTAATTTGAACTTTTCTGTACTTCTAAACACTAAATATACAACAAAATGCATTTAAGGGCTAAAAAAGTGGATTTAGCATATGTCCCCTTTAAACAAGTATGAACTCCATGAAGACAGCTCCGCTTCGATAGAAACTTGCTTCAAAACGAACAAGCTAAAGTTCTGTCTCGCCTGGACGCTTGCACGGCTTACAGGTGCAAACAGGAGACAACACACTCAGCATGGCAGAAGCACCGGGCAGGAGCGGCGAGTCTGTCGTCAGTAGCGTCACTAATTTTGCTCAAAAAACCAAATTCCAAAAGTCCCATTTGGAACTATTTTGGCTTTAAACGAGGCAGAGACGGTAAAGCAATTGGCTTGTTGCACCGGGCAACGAAAATGTACTTCTGCATTTGACACTGCTGTGCTCCGTGAGAACAGCTGCAGCTTTAATCAGCTTCACCTGCTCAGAGCATTTAAACAACTCATCAGAGCTACAGAAGATCAGTGGTAAAAGTTGTTCTGTTGTTGTGGACTAGACCACCGATGTCAAAGATTGGAGAGTCTTAAACATCGTTGATTAATGATAACTTCTGATACTTTAAAATATTCCAGCCCCTTGTGGTGAAAAAACACTTCATATACTTGATGTGTCTTGCACATTTATTTTTGTTTAATAATTATGGTTAGAATGATGTCATCAGGATCATTTAAATTGGGTTAATTTAAATTAAGTTGATCAAAACTTAATCAATAAATATGATCAGATTCAGTAAACCATTGATCCCTGAGGGTAAATTGAGTGACAATGCTGCTGTCTTACATCTTTATATGACATAAATAATTAAAAACGAGCAGTCAAATCCATGTCAGTACAACTTATATCTACCGTTTAATTGTATCTTACTCATTATTTTAAAGTACATTGTTATTTCTAGTTTTATTTTTTTTATTGGTATTTATTTTGTTTCCTCAAAGTACGACTTATATCTTCCTTTTAATTGTATCTTACTTTATTTTTTTATATACGTTTTTGTTTAATTATGATTTTTATTTTATTAATTAGTGTTTTGTTTCCTCACAGGAGTTGAAAACTAATATTTTCTGAAAAAATTGATATTTCTAAAAAAGGAATTTTAAAAAATGTATGTGGAAAACAGAATTAAGAAAAAAAAATTAAATGCATATGCATTTAAATGTATACAATCTTTTTTACAAAAGAAAAATTGCAATTAGGTTATTTGTCAAAATCGTGCAGCCCTAACCTCATAAAACACCAGTGATGTCACCCAGAAAATGCATACAAATATAGTTTTCACAGGGAATCAGTTTCTGTTTATTCTATATTATCCTCTACAGGGCTCGAGACTGCGTGATAATTGAATCTGGTCGCATCCGTGCGTATGGATGACCTTATTTCGTGACGGAGCGGCTGAGGGCTCCGTCACATCCCACAGAGTGCGCTTCCTGTTCCTCTGGAGCCTCATGTGGCTCTTTGACTCTTTTGCAATGGCTCCCTATAGCTTTAAAAAAAAAACCAATTGAAACAGGTTTTTTTTTTTTTTTTTACAGAAGCTATGAATGATTAATGACAAATAAAATCAAGATATAACATTTTTTTTTTTTTTTACAATAAATCACCTCCTGCAACATCTACAGACCATCAACTTTCCTGCACCTGTGGCTAACCTTAAGTTTTAAATCCCTGGTAAGATAATTAAACCAACAAAAACACTATTTTGGAAGAAAATAGAGATTTTAGTTGTGTTGGAACAGATTCATTTAACTGCCAATGTGCATGTTAAATATGCATGCTTTATGTGTGGCAAGAAGTGAGCAATTAGCACGTGTTGACCACATGATCATGTGTAATCAAATTCAAGTAACTTTTTGTAGCCTTTCAAATTCATTAACTAGAAAAAAAATCTGCTTTATATAACATTGTGTTCATGTAAACTGAGATGCATAATTTGAAGTGGCAAGATACTGTTTTATTAATTGATGTCAATATATTTTAACTGTTTTTAAGTTTCCATTTACATGATCAATATAAATCAAATCAAATTAAATCAAACATTATTATATATAATTTTAACTGTATAGTATTTAATACACTATTGTATTCATTGAGATGGTGTTTTTTTGGCTCCAGGACGACTTTAATCCAGGTGAGATGAGGTTAAATGGTTCCTTGTAGAGTAAAGGTTGCAGACCCCTGTCCAGGGGAAGAGGGTTAGGAGACCCCACTATAAGAGCTTATTATGCTGGTTATGCTACTGTTAAGTTAATTTAAGTACAGCCTTTCTGCAAAATAAAAAAAACAGAATACATGTAAACTGTTGTTATGCTTTGCTGTTATTTTTTTTTAAAACAAATTATGTGTTCTTTTAAAATTGTATAAAAGAAATTACCTGTTATTTTATCCACTGCTTGTTGCAGAAAAACTTAATATTGACACTAAAACCTGAAAACATTTAGCAAATATCTCAAACAAAACTACTGTATGTCAGTTTTGTTTTGTACAATCGCCCCACCCCTGCTCAAAAAAAAAAAAAAATGGTAAAAAGTGTGACACCAAATTCTGTGCTGGTGCGACCAACTGAGAAAGTTAGTCGCACCAGTGCCACCACTGGAAAAGTTAGTGTAGAGCCCTGCTCTATGGTTTATTATGTCGAAGAAGAAGCATTATTGTCAAATAGATTTTTTTTTTTTAAAGTTGATGAAGTGAGCAGCTCTGTTGGTGCTTTGCATTTTCAAAATATTTTTATTCATTGTATTTTTTTAAATTAAATTTAATTAAACTCAGTTTTCAAGTGTTACTGTTTCAATATTATTTGTGTATTTTAATACAAAGAAGTGGAACAAACTGCCAGCAGAGCTGAAGTCAGCATCCATTGTAAACATTTTTAAATTCAAGTTAAAGATACTGTTTTTCTGTACTGCATATGACTGAGGGAGATTTTTATTTGTGATCAAAACTTTTATTGAATAATTGGGGAGGGGGGAGGGGGGTACAGGCATATCTAGAAAAGTAAATACTGACAGGATTCCATTGGCACAAAACATAAAGCAGGCAAGTAAATACATCAGATAAAGTTCAGTGATTGCCCATTGTCTCTGGTCGAAGAGATGAACTTTGGATGAAAAAGAGTTCCATGCTTGAACAGTCGCTGGTTGAGCCTTGTTAAGACATTGGCGTAAACCAATGTTTTAAAATAGTTTTTTTTAGCAGAGGTAAAACCTGCAAACACCAACTTGAGCTTAATTTGTTAAAGTTACATCAGAATTATCATTAAGGAGACAAAATGCAGGACTAGGAATGTAAAAAATGTCCAGTACGTCTGCTAACACTGAGTTTACATGAGACCAGAATTCAGAAATGATTTGACAATCCCAAAACATGTGTAAGAATGACCCAAGTGAAGCAGTTCCACATATGACAGTTTTTTTGTAGATTGTAATTTTATTTGGAATCTCTCATAGGGTGTAATGTATGGTCTTGAAGTTAATTAGTTGGTGCGCTACATTTTTGGAAGTCGAAGTGAGGTTGCCGAGAGGGAGATTTTTAAAGTTTTTTCCGCTGATTTAATGTTTAATTTAATTGATTTTTAAACTGTTAAATGTTTTCTGTTGTACTTTTGAACTCACTCAGTGCCATTGATGAGATAACTCGTCATTTCAAATCCAAACGCTCAGTGCCATTGACGAGATAACTCGTAATTTGCATTTTTTCACGGGGATTACTAGAAAACACCCTGGCGGAGGTCCCTCATCAATATCTAAGCTCCGGGGTGTTGTTGTGACCAACTGTGCCCTGAAGATGGCAGCAGTACACCTTTAGATGAGAGATTAGCCACTGATGCTACCATTAGCTGAGGAGGAGAAGCAGGAACGAGTGAGATTATGGCGCTACAGAGTGATATTGTGACATATCCAGCAGCTCACAGCTCCACATACTAACACAGAACATGTGTGGACCTGAGTGGATTATTGATAATGTTGAGATGGTGAGATAAAACCATCTACTAACCGGGCTAAATGGGTCATCCCTGCGTGTCGGGAGGAGGGAGGTGGGGGGGTGTAGGGGGGGTACAAAATACCCCCAGCCTGTGAGCCAGATAGCAAAATAATAGGTGACATGTAGGAGGTAGCAGTGCACCGTTGGATGAGAGATTATCCATGCTCAGCAGAGCTCAGAGGGAGAGAGGAAAGGCGTTTACGAGACAGAAAATGGGGCTACGTACAGAGTTGACTTTCCTAGCAGCGCACACTCGACCAGAGCATGTGTGGAACTCATGGGTAGTGTAACGATGGTGAGATAAAACCACAAAAAAATGGGGAACGCAGTGACACACTGCATGTCCGGGAGGAAGAGGAAGTTGCGTGTGTGTAGACTGACCAGTGTTTGGAATAACGGCGTTTAAAATAACGGCGTTTGTTTTTCAGTAACGGGGTAATCTAACTAATTACTTTTTACGCCGTTACAACGCCGTTATCGTTACTGAACGTTAAATGCGGTGCGTTACATGCATTGATTAAATAAACTGTTATCCGAAAGTATCCCTGGCTTCTGACTCAGCTGTTGTGAGGAGGCGGGTGAAAAACAAGGTGAGCGATTATGATTGGCATAGGCGGCGTCATGTTTCATGGTAGCCAATCAGAGTCAGTGTTTTTACACATGTGCCAGCAAGAGGAGGCGGGTTAAAAACAAGGTGAGTGATTATGATTGGCTAAGGCAACGTGCCAGCACATGTGGCGCACACACACACACACACACACACACACACACACACACACACACACACACACACACACACACACACACACACACACACACACACACACACACACACACACACACACACACACACACACACACACAGAGCAGATTGGATGAAGCAGCAGAGATGGTGAGTGTGGAGCAGTCAGATTAAAAGTTGACATTTTTAAGGCGATACAAACACTACTTTAAATTAATTGTGGTCAAAGGCAAGAACGTGTATGTGAAGTGTACATTATATCCAGGAAAGAAGACTTTGTCGACATCCGTTGTAAGCAACTCAAATTTAATGAAGCGCCTCACAACGACACATGCATCTAAAAAATGTGAATTCTTTCTTTTTTTAATAGTAATGCAAATAGTTACTTTCCTTGTTAATGAGTTGGTTTTATTATAATTTAGTTACTAACGCAATTACTTTTTTGAACAAGTTGTGAGTAACTATAACTAATTATTTTTTTAAAGTAACGTTCCCAACACAGGAGACTGACAGGAGAGAAAGTTGGAGGAATGCCAAAATACAGTAAGAAATCAATTCAACTCTGACCCATAGCAAAATAATAATAATGTTGCCATCAAAAGCCCGGTCTGTGTTTTTTTTGTTTTGTTTTTTTATAAGGAAACAATGTTCAGATGTTTGAGTTGTCACTTAAGCAAAAAAATAGCTTTAAAGTCACTGACAGGGTTTTTTTTAGAAAAAGGCTTTTTTCTCAGCTTTTTGCTCTGAAACTGAAGATTTGTGTTAAACTTGCTCTATTCAAAAGCTGATTACAAAAGAACGAAACGAGCCAGAAACAAATTTTTTTTTTGATGAAAGAGAGGCTTCAATCTTTCAGAATCCGGTGTCAAATTTCAGATAGTCATAGTAGAAAATATTCTGTGGGTCTTTAAAAATCAATCAAAATGCTCAAAAACGGCTGGCACTGAGGGGGTAGAAAATCTGAAAATGGCTGGCACTGAATGAGTTAATCATGTAAAGCACATTGATATGCCTTGTGTATGAAATGCGCTATACAAATGTCTTAATATTATACAAACATTAAATAACTATTTAAAAATTGTAATAGTAATAATAATATAATAGTAATAGTGTACATATTTACTTATTAAAATCTAATTATTTCTAATTAGACACCGTACCCCACCCGAACAAAGTAGATTGTGAAAAGCTGTTCATGGTAGAATGAGCTTTTTTGTATTTTTTCAATGAAAAAGGAAATAACATGTTTATACCAAAAACATTTGTAATTGCAACAGTTTCTGGAAAAAAAATTACAGCTTTTTTTTTTTTGGAGAAAATGCTGAAATTTGGTATGAAAGCAAATTTTAATAATTTTTTGTTTTTCAACATTAGTAGCTGCCGTAACAATGTTCCCTCACAGGCAGGATAATGTGCAGCTAATGAACTGAAAAAACTCTACAGTTTACAGCTTTATATTATAATCTGTTTTTAATTTCAGGCGTCAGGTTGCTAACTTGTTTGAATATTGTTTTTCTCTGATTCTTGTTTTGTATCAGACCAAAATGAGACAAAGCTTGAGGGCTCACGTTCCGCAGAGATGACAGACCAGGAGAGAGAAATGGCAGCGAGTGCCTACGAAGCTTTTATGGTAAAGTCTGTCACACACAGAATCAGTACTTCACTCAGTGTGTTTAAGGCCCATCACACACTTCTCACCCTGAGACACACCGTCGCTCTGTAACTGTGCCTTCTCTTGCTTACAAGTAGTTTAGGTTTCCAAAAATATACAAATAAAGTGGTAAACTTTCATAGCAACCTCTCAAGCCTGATACAAAAGCCTTCATTAAAACTAGTAGTAGTGGACTAGTGCAGAATACGCATTGGAAACTTACCCACTTGTCTTTTACAGGTTCCTTTGCTGTGGTAGATGTTTAATCTTGGCCTTGTTTCTTTTTGGGGTCTTCCATTGGCCAAGTAGTTATTGCGGCTTCACTGTTTTCTAAAATCTTAAAGTGAAAAAGGTGAAAGATCATTCAGATATTTTATAAACCACTAAAAGAATCTTATAATCAATCTGAAACTTAACCACTCCAATTGTACATTAAATATGGAATGTTTATTGGAGATGAAATGGAACTGAATTTTCTGCTGTCACGTGCACTTGTTAAAGGATTACCAGTGACCGTGGTTTAATTAAATAAAGGCCAATTAATTGTTTTTGATCATTTTAAGGCAAATAGTTTTTTTTCAATTAGAAATGCATTCCAACAAATGTATTGATACTTTGAAGCCCAAATATGTGACATCCAACCATTCCGATTGGACAGTTGGATGACAAATTTTCTACTGATATTGAACTTGTGCTTTGTGTTTGTTTGAGTCACATGACTAGGAGAACACTACCACTGCCTCCTGTGTACGTTTTAGGCTCAAAAGTACGACGAGTGTTTCAAACACCTCACATCCCTGCAAGAGCTGAACAAGGACGACTACAAGATCTCTCTGAATAAAGCCGTTGTGGAGTTTTACAAAAGCAATCAGACCACAACAGGAACTCTGAAGCAGACCATGATGTCCATGAAGAACCAGGTAGCTTTGCTTTGGTGCTGAACAAGCATCCAGAAAAGCCCAAGCCCTGATTAAAGTGTCAATAAATCTTTTCAGGTTCACATTTCAGCAGAGGATGTTGATGGTCTGGATGATGTTGAAAACAGTTTGCTGTATTATAATCAAGCCATCATCCATTATCACATGCGTCAGTACTCTGAGGCCATATCCATAGCAGAGAAGCTCTACCAGTTCCTGGAGCCATTTGGTAAGATAATGATTTAAGGGCTTCTTTAGTCAAATTAACATAGCTGAAGACACAATTCTTTAACAGATAAGGACGTAGTATTGGATCATAGATCAATGAATCAAAGATCCTTTACTCACCGACAAATGTAAAAGGTTTAAATGGTGTGAAAATCTGTTTTGATCTCCAACAAAATACTCGCTTTGTTGACATGTCGGAAAGATTTTGAAGTGAAAACACTTCTATGGATCCATCTACAGGACTACACATCCCACAATGCAATGCACCAAACCTTTCCAATAAGGATTTCCCATATTTTGATATGAAACTGATCTTTTCTACCTCTGCAAAAGTCTTAAAGTCGGTCATAAAGTCAGCCACTGTCCCCTTCTGCTGTGAGAGGCCCCGCCCATCAGGTCATGTGTGCATGTGCGTGCATGCTTGCTACACGGGATAACAACAACACTCGGAGCATGGTCAACCTACTAGCATGTCCGCAGTTCGGGGGTATTACACAAAAAAGAGAGCAAAGGATTGCAGTTTGTAATTCCTGTAACTCGGAAATAATTCTTGGGGAAGCTGCAAACACCACACCGCTGAGTGTGCAGCATTTGATGCTAGAAATCAAGCTCATGCTAAAGCTAGCGGAGCAAAGAGCCAATGGGCCGCTGTTAACTCCTATTAACAGTGAAAAGAGCATAGCAACTATGAGGAAAATGATGGAGTTCACAGCTTTGGATATCAAGAAAAAGCTACCAGTAATGTACAAGTGACTGCAAAAAGTCTGAGAACAACATATCTGTGCCATGTTCATTCTGTCACTACCCATTGACTTTTGAAAATGTTTCACTGCTGCACTTTATTATTTTTGTAGAATGTTTGAATTTCAGGAGCTTTTATCCTGTAAGCTATTGCAAGTTATTTTTATATTGATATTTTACATTTAAATATCCACAAACTCTTTGGACATTTTTTTTATTTTTGCAATACAAGGAAACTTAAAACTCAGGACACTTTATTTGTGCTTTAAGATGTTTTGTTAGTTTGTCCTGTAGATAACTATTTTATCATCAAGAGAATAAAATAGACTTTTGAGCCGCAGTTTTAACTTTGAACTTTTTTTTCCCAAGCTAATGATCTTTGATGATGATGATTGATAATTAAATCAGCACAGTTGTTTCTCTAAAGTATTTTGTTGCTCAATTAAAAAAAAAAAAAACCCCACTTTTTGAGACCCGTACTACGAAGCTGGATTTCCTTTTATCTCGCTAACTTCCTGGATTTATTTGGTGTGTGATGTACTACAACGCTGGCTGACTTCTTATTGTGCTAAATCACCGTGGTAACTTACGCTGAATACCTAACCTGGTCGGGACCAGGTTTTGCTTTGGATAAGATCAGAATGAGTTCAAAAGTCCTGCCTCCTGACCAATCAGTTCTCTTGGAAAATTAACTGTCCATTGTTAGAAGATTAAATCTTTTAGGAAAGGTATAGATTTACTTGTCATAGACTGATCTACACTCAGTCAAAAGTATCGCGGACAGATGAACTATGTCATTCTTTCATTAATTCATACATACGATATAGTAACGCAGATAGCAGGAAACTACTACAGTGAAACAATGCTCTTTCATCCCAGTGTGTGTGTTATGAATTGAGAACTACCTAAATAGAAACATGTCTGTGCTGTAATATAGTGAAACTGATCAGAGCGTTGTCCGTTTATCATCCCATAGATTAATATTGTATCATCTCACGCATTTATGTATTAACAGCGTCAGCTGCTTCCTGACTGCATTTCTTTCTTTCTGTTTTTTCTGCAGCAGCAATATTGTTTTTGGTCTAAATTATGGATTTTAATTCTTCATATTTTTTTCATTTATTTTTTTCAACTTTTTATTTATTCAGAACAATTTCCATTCAAAACAGCACAGTGAAATGTACTGCACATAAAACAAGGACAGATACAGAGTAATTAAAATATAATAATTGAGAAAAACAACAAAAAAAAATCATGCATACAACAAGCAAAAATAATAAAGCTAAACAACATACATATCTAAATAGAGGAGGAGTCTCGGGCCCTAGTTTTGATCAAAATTGGTTCTCTTCAACTTCAATATTAGTCTTGCTGTAATCTTTTTGATGGTGCATAAGTTTACGATTCTGTGTCTCCATTGTATTATACTGGGGGGTTGTGGGTTCATCCATGAAGCTGTAATTTTCTTTTTTGCTACGAAGAGCATCACTCTCAGCAAGTAGTTGCAATCTTTATTAAACAAATTTTCCAGTAGAATGCCTAACACATAAAGAGCTGGAACAAAAGGAGGTATGACACCTACTAGGTTCTCTAACTCTTTTTCTATACCTCTCCAGAACTCTACTATCTTGGGGCAATCCCAAAATATGAGTAAAAATGTGTTGTATTATTTTGCTGCGATAGCTGGAGTAGGAAAAAATAGCACATCTTGACCTTCCAATCAAACTCCTTCCATGATGGACTGTTAGTTTATGCCCTGAAGCCAAAGTGTCCTCCCAATCCTTGTCCGTTATTATAATGTTCTCTTCAAGTTCCCATTTTTCTTTGATGTCACTATTGTTTCCGGTGAATTATTTTTGTAGTGCTTTATAAATCTTTGAAATCAACCCCTTTTTGCATGTATCCTCTGTATACAACATGAATAATTCCTCTACATTGGTTGGTTCTTTACATATTTTTTCCCACTCCTTATGTTTCTGGAGATAATGTCTCAATTGCAAATACTTGTAAAAGTCTCTGTTTGGTAAATTGAATTTGTGTTTGAGTTGTTCAAATTATTTTAAGATTCGTCCCTCGAAGACTTGTGCAATTAATATTAACTTCTTACTTGTCCATTTTTCATATCCTTTGTCTATCCTACCTGGTATAAAATCCAATTTTAGTTGCTTTGCCCACTGAATTTGTTACATGCAATTCTTTTTGGACAACTGACCATATTTTTATTGTTTCTTTAATCATTCATTCTGAATTTTTTGCTTTTTTGTTCTGATCCAGTCATCAAGGGTAGTGATCCTAACTCCATCCTTGGGCATGCCCATTCCATTTCCACCTATAGTGTATCTTTGTCCTTAGTTATCCATAATATGAGTGCTCTAAGTTGTGCACCCAAGAAATAATTCCTTAGATTTGGTAGATTTAATCCTTCCTTTTTCAACAGTGTCTTATATTTAATCATCACTTTTTTGTTTTGCCATAAACACCTTGATATATTTTTGTCCCGTATTCTAACGGTGGATTTGGGGATGTTTATTGGAAGTGATTGAAGAAGGAACAGTAGTCTTGGCAGGATGTTCATCCTAAGCATCTCCACCCTCCCACTAAGTGATAAAGGCACTCCCCACCTATCCATATCCCTTTTAATTTCGTTCATTAATTTACCGTAATTTGCATCATATAACTTTGAGGTTTGAGGTGTAATAACGACCCCCAAGTATTTAAAACCTCAGTCCATTTAAAATGTACCTTTTTCTCAGCTCCGTTTGACTTCCCCCTGATATCATCATAGCAATTGATTCATCCTCAGTCACATATCCTGATACTTTACCATATTCCTTAAAGGTCCTATATCATGTAAATCAACTTTTTTGAGCTTTTAACCTTGTTACATTGTTATTTCCTTATCAAAAACACCCCCAAAATATTTTTGGGATTCCTTCCTGCATCTCTTGAGAAATTGTTGTTATTGTTATTGTGTGAGCAAAAATAAAATCATTTTGGTGATCACTGGTCATACTGTAAAAGGCGCTCACTCACTTCATGAGTGAGCGCCTATAGATGCGACCACTCATAAATATTGATAAGTAGGCCCCAAAATGGCCCAATTTCAGAACTACTCAGAAAGTGACTTTTCAGAGGCTAAAAATCTGGAAAACAGGCAAGTTTGAGAAAATAAATCACATATACTATGTTTTTGGGGTTCTTAGAACAAATGGAGATGGGTGAAAAATTAAGTTAGTTTTTTTTTTTAATTGAAACATAATGTAACTTTCTATGTGTTTCTTCGCCTTTTATTAACCAACAATAATCACTTCTGGCTTACTGTCTAGCTCACATTTCACTGCCCTCTGTAGATTAGATCTCAGGCTCTCGTCATACTTTGTACACGCTTATAGTAGATGAAACTTTGGCGTTGATTCATTTTGTCATTTGTCCTAGAAGAGAAGTTTGCTCAGGCTGTCTGTTTTCTGCTGGTGGATCTTTACCTGCTAACGTTCCAGCCAGAGAGGGCGCTCCACCTGCTCGCTGTGCTGGACAAACTCGCCGTTCAAGGAAGCACCAAGAACAACAAAGGAGAGGTATGCACTACGCACCCTACATGTGCATGTCAGGGTTACTATCTACCTTTTGCTGCTCATTACAGAAGAAATAACTTTTCTAAGTTTGTCCAAAGTCTATAAGTCATATGAGTGCTTGGTTTTCACATTACACTGGTTTGCTCACCA
Source organism: Gouania willdenowi (assembly GCF_900634775.1). Lineage (NCBI taxonomy): Eukaryota > Metazoa > Chordata > Actinopteri > Blenniiformes > Gobiesocidae > Gouania > Gouania willdenowi. The sequence goes on from NC_041059.1 coordinate 33,317,293, forward strand.
AAACATTGAAACAGGAAATTGAAAATAAAATAAACACTCCAACTGACAATTAACTGTATACATTTAATCTATAAGATACAGCTATGTGAAAAGGAAAACAGGTAATTATATGGAAATTACCATTCAGGGATTCCAACTATAAGACTTTGCATTAAGGTTTTCCATCAATCCTTTTCCAGCAGATCTAACAGAATGACAAATGCAGTATTGGACCAACATCACTTTTGACAGTAACTAGTACTGTAACGCAATATTTTTCTAAAGAAATAACGCCGTTACCGTTACAATATGGTTGTTAGGTGCAGTGTACTTCCTGTTTACAGTGGCGCTACATATTTTTGCGGGATGCCGTGCCAAACACAGTAAAACAGTAGAAGAAGAAGCATTGTCAGCATGTTTCTGTTTACATCACGTGCACCAATCATGGCGAGTCAATGCGAGAGCAGGACGTGCTTCTCAGAGTGGAAATACGCGCATTATTTTTGTCTCCCAAAGATGCATCAGTGAAGCTAAGCTAACGCTGCGGCTGGATTTTAACGGACTGTGACTGTTATCCAGGAACAGGTCAGCCAAACTATTGCACGGTATGTTGTTGTAAATATGCAGCCTGTCACTACTGCTGAATCACTGCTAACAGCAGCTCATAAGCCTGATATGTTTAGCATTGTGTAGCTGAGAAAAATGCTGTGAATTAGTTTTTCCACATTTATTCTTATAAGCATTTTCAACAGCAGAATGTGCACCTGGAATATGCACAGCTTACTTTACATTACTGTGCTAAGGCTGAAAAATTGAAACTGAACTGAAATTACTGTTTTAATTACGGAGCAGCTGTTTTGTGCTTTATATGCACATCATTTATGGTTGCTTTATAGCAGTTGATCAACATTGTATTATTATATTATTACAGCACTAATATGAAGCTGTATGGACACAAATGACCCAAAATAAATAATACATCATTTAATTCTAAGTAACTCAAAAGGTACTTTTTCCAGTAACGCATTACTTTTTGGTGTAAGTAATCAAAATAGTAACTGAGTTACTTTGTGAATGAAGTAACTAGTAATGGTAACTAGTTACTTTTTTTCAGTACTAGCACAACACTGGACAAATGGACTTGTGTTTGTGTTCCAATACACTTAGATATACTGTATGAAGGCCTTTGTTTTGTGAGCAGAAATTCACATGTTGACAGTAACCTTTCATTTATTTTACAGTCTTACTAGTGAGTTCTTACATGAATATGCAAAAAAATGTGGATTCAGGAGCAAACCTTCATTGTGTGTGATATGAACTTGAGGACTCTCACTCAGAGCTACTGCTGCACTCACAAAATAACAGAGTGAAACTGAAATAGCTTCATGCAGAAGTTTCAGAGGAAACCTTAGCCTACTTAGTACCATACGTACTAACCAGGTAAACCCATTCTAACACCCTGATTAGGCTCCATTTGTATTTAAAATGGGCTTTTCAAAGCACTCCAAACTGACAGGAAAAACAGCTGCTCTTTTTTCACCCTCTAACTAATATCAGGGAGTAACTAACCTGCATTGCCTTTGCTTATCACTAATATCAAACGGTGTCACACAGTGTTTGATATTAGTATAAGGCAAAGCAGTTTTCAAAAACGTTTCTTTGTTTTCACAGTTTAGTATGTTTGCGAGTCAACAGCTACTAAAATGATCATTATTACAATAATTCCTTACAATTATCTACTAACATCTACAATTTTCCACATCCGCATAAGTTTTCTGCACATCTTATTGTTTTTCTTTGTTTATTAGTGCTATGTATGTATCGATCAATATTATGCATATTGACCGATATCCAATATACATAAGTTTTTACTCCCCATATTTACCCAATATCGATACTGTTATTCCCCTACATCTGATTGCAGAAATCATCTAGTTTGTGTAATGGAACAACAAACAGAATTATTTTTCAGACTCTTTATCATGTTGGCCTGATGGTCAATGCAGACATAAGACAGACCTGAAAATTATGGAACATCTGTAATCATTCTTTGTGCAAAATAAGAAAAATACTTCATTTTACATTCTGTAAAACATGTCATATTTATTCATGATGATTGTTTTCAAACAATGAAGATACTTGCAGCCATTCCTACTTTAAACACTTACTACCTACTTACATTTGGTATTTGAGGGTCAAAGCATAATTTTTACAATATCCAAACATTCTGTTTCAGAGCTTTAGATGAGGAAGAAATCAAACTCCCTTGATTTACAAAAACTCTTGCAATCTGCTCCACACACACAAGATGGCCCACACTTCGTGTGTTCCACCTCTCCATGGATGATGCGGCATCTACAAATAGTAATATATCAATGGGTTGATCAAGGAAGCAAAGCCTTTTATTGCATCTGTAAATTTTACCAGAGAAATGGCTGATATCAGATACTTAATTTTAAAATCTGATATCGGCCGATACAGGTAACATGCAAATAATATCATTCATCACTAATGTCACTGAGTAGGAAAGTGATCTGTAAGGATGCTTCTTTGATCTGCTTCATAATCCGATGAACTGAGCAAACCTTCTAGTGAAAGCAACCTGCGGACGCTCTTAAAATCTATTGGTAATTGTTCGTTAGTAACTAACCTGGTGTTTTTCACTCTGTCATGAGAACTCTAAATTTGGCTAATTCTGTTAACTTTTTGTGATTTCAGAACAACAGTTCAAACAAAGATGTGGCAAACCAAAAGGCTGAGTTTGCAGCCATGATAGAGGCAGCCAAGTCCAAAATGCACCAGGCAAGATCTTCCCTTTCATCCACAGTCCACTCTGTTTGGGCCTTGTTGGCCGCCACTAACCCGTGTTTTCCTCTACAGTACAAAGTCCGAGCTTTTATCCAGATGAAGTCTTCCAAAGCCTGTAAGAGAGAAATCAAATCAGTCATGAACACAGCAGGGAATGTAAGTTTGAACTGTTTTTTTTTTAAGCAGTACTACTAGTACTTCACTATGCCAAAAATCTTACTTTTAGCTCAGCAGTCACTCTACTGTAAAATAAAGTATTTCTGACTGAGTCTCTGATCTTTCCTTCCCAACAGTCGGCGCCTTCACTTTTCCTCAAGAGTAACTTTGAGTATTTGAGAGGAAACTACAGGAAGGCAGTGAAGCTGTTAAATAGCACCAACATTGCAGACCATCCTGGACCAATGAAGACAGGTGACTCACGCTGCATCGAGTACAACTTTAACTTTAAGTGATTGACCTCAACCCAAGCAGATTTTAATAAGGGATCCAATCTTACTTGACTATTATTACAGTTAGAAGGTAAATCCTGCCCATGAAACCTGATTTAGAGTGAGAAAAACAACATGCATTAGTTCCTGTGACCTTCTGCCACTTTTGGATATCAATGAGCTCACCCTTTACTGAGATTCGGCTTGGTCCTGTCTGTGCCATCGTACTAATTATTGCATACTTGGACACAAAAGGAACTTTTAGGCACGCATGGGTACTTTGAACTCTGTTTTTATTTTGCATAACAGAGAAACACATACATCAGCCGCACCATCTGTTTAATACAGGCTATTTGCTCGGATGCTCTCGTCTTTACCTGAGGACCCAGAGGAGCCCTGCAGCCACTTAGCTGCCCCCAATGTTAACTGTGTGCATCCTCTACTTGATAACTGTAATTACCGTCCAATATAAACAGTGCACATGAAGTTGCTAATCATGTTTATAACTCACTATTCACATCTGTGCACGCGCATGTAGAATGAGTAACGGTTTGAAATGGGTTCGGGCTTAAAGAGACATTGACTTAATTCGGGTCGGACAGGTTCGTGCCAGGTAAGGTCTTCTTTTTTAGGCCTGATCAAAGCTCTACTGTGTGCCTCCTCCGCTTTGTAACCCATAATCACTGCCCAAAATTAATGGTGTGCTTCATAATCTAAACAAAAACAATCAACTAAACAAAACAATCAAAAAATATAAAATTAATGAGTGTTGGGGGCTGTTTTCATACCAGTTACAATATTACTGCGGGTCCCACATAATACCTAATCTTATTTAAAAAAAAATATACAGTATATTGTCTTTGTTCTTGGCTACTAAAGGAACACCTCAGAGAATAAAGAACATCATAATTAACCCCGTTTGTGCATCTCAGTGTATATCAAGACGCATGCCCTTCAGGAAATAGTGTTTCAAAGGGATGTAAATAAATTTCCCGGGGGGGATGCCCCCAACCTCCCTACCACACTTGTGCCACGCGATCCCACTACGCTGTGAAAAATTCCTGGTGAGAATTTTGCATAAACCTAAATATTGTATTTTGTTTAACAGCAAACGACTCCATAGTTACAACCTCTCTTTTCTTTTCACTCTCTGAAAGATATTTTAGTTTTTGTGCAGTTTCTTACTCAGAAATTGAGTCTGTATTCAGTAGGGCTGGGACAATACCCTTTTGTCCTGATTTGATTTTAGTCCCGAATCTCGGGTGCAAATTCAATTTAAATTGAGATTTTGATTTGAAGTATTGCAATTCTACAGTGACGGTTATAACGATTTTTTCCTTATCCAAACATAGAAGTTGAATCCTAAACTTCTAGAAATGTCACAGTTCCACAAAACAATGCACATCACAATCATTCAAGGATTTATCATATTTATTCAGTGATTTATTATTATTTATACTGAAATAAATGAAATAAAACCATCAGAAAGGAGGTAAACAACATGTACAAAAGAACAAATTTGTACATGACTTTTTGAAGTTGGTAAACTGAAACGCTTGTTCATCAAGCTAGTGCTTTGGAGTGTCTAGGTTTTTGTGTAGGAACATGAGCTGGTCAACATGTTGGGTATAGTTTAGAAAGTGTCTATTTGTACGGTTGCTGTACGGACAATCCCCTGTACTATTGGTACGGTTACCAAAGTACAAGTACTTAGGGTTAGGTTTTGGGTTAAGGTTAGGTTATAACCCAGTATCGCAACAATTTTTAGAGTTAGAGTTAGGTTTAGGGTAAGGTTTAGTCTTAGTCATGCGACTTAAACTGGGTTAGGGTTAGGTCACTTATCACGTGTTTAGGCTTCTCCAAAAGAGAAGTCCCAATGACGTATTGCAGTGTGAAGATGGGCTTCATCTTTCTGTCCGAGCCACAGTTAAAATATCTCTTTTTCCTCTCATACTAACGAAATTGGAAAGTTTGTTTGTGTGGAAAGCCTGATTTTTATGAGCACTTCTTACATTCAGAAATGACCAGTTGATCATTGACCAGCGTGGACAGAACTCTGCGGTCTGTCAAGAGTTTAATTTCACAAGCTGCAGCTGACGTATGCACCGCGGCACACGGAGCAGTGTTTAATACTGCTTTAGTCATGTCTAAATCCGGTCACCATGGAATCAAAAGTGTCCATACTTTTGATTTAAATCGTACATTGTAAAACCCAGCTGCTCGAATTCTTCCTCGTGCTGCAAGTCTTCCTCGTGTTTGCACTCACTTGTTGGTGCATTACCGCCACTCGGTGGTCGCCCACGAAAATCTGAAAAATACAATTAAAAAAAAAATTGATACCAGAATTGATTATAAAAAATCGGCACCCAAATAATCGCGATAAATCATGAAATTGATTTTTTTTTTCACTCTTAGTATTCAGTCAAACTGTATATTTTGTAAAAAAGAGAATATTGTTTTTGTCAAAGCTTGAACATGCTGGGATGTTTTTTATTTGAGGGGAAAAAGAGCAACTTTTCCAACCAACCTAACATGTCTTTTTTAAAGATTTTTTTTAGCCCTAAAATGTGGGCATTTTATGTGTTTATTTTACCTTTTACTGAAAGCTGCAGGAGACAATAGTTTGTTGTGATCTCTATTGTGAACACTCTTTTATTGACGTTTTCGGAAAAGTTTGGTGCATTGCATTGTGGGATGTGGAGTCCTTTAGACGGATACATAGATGTGTTTTTACTTCATTCTTACTTTAATTTCTTGTTTCTTCTTCAGACAAAGAGGACAGTGATTTGAGTGATCACCTCACTCAACCACACATTCAATTTCTTCCGGATTTGGATCGTTCCTTGTAAACCCTATAAAACTTGATGATACCACATTTTTGAATTTGGCAAAATGAGAACTTTTTTTTTGGCACGAAAATCGTGCGTTTCGGACGATTTGGACTCGTTTAGCCCGATCTGAACATTTTTAAAATCGTATTTCACATTTTACAAATATTGCATTTATCCGTGTGTGTCTCTGTCTCTGTCTCTGTGTCTGTCTCTGTCTCTGTCTGTCTGTCTGTCTGTCTGTCTCGCAATTACACATGAATTAGCGAGATCTTCTGAGTCTTTGCTGCAACAGATTCGCAGCAAAACCGGAGGCTGTTGTGCTTCAGGGTAGCAGTTTCATGGCAGATACGCATCCATTGGAAATTCAGGGTAAGAATGAAGTAAAAACATTTTAAGGCATCCGTCGACAGGACTCCATATCCCACAATGCATTGCACTAAACTTCTCCAACAATGTCTACAGTGTAGCTTAAAACCAACATTTTTTATCAGCAATCTTCTCCTTTTACATCTTTTCTTTCAAAGAAATTGCCTTGGATTTTTTTTTATCTATGGGGCTTACACTTTGTCTTTATCTAAATATTATAAACTTTTGTTCTGGATTTTTCTTTTGCCATTTTGAAACCTGAAACTCAGGTTTTATTTCACTCTCTTTTGGAGCATTGTGTCGGCAACTTTGACCCCCAAGCAAAGTCCCATAATTAAATATATGTCTGATTTTTCTTTTGGCTCCTTTGTTTTAGGTGAATGTGTTCGATGCATGTTCTGGAACAATTTGGGCTGCATTCACTTTGCAATGGGAAAACATAACTTAGGCATTTTCTACTTCAAGAAAGCTCTGCAGGAAAATGACAACACGTGTGCAGAGCTGGGAGACGGCAGCGGCATCCAATGTAAGACAGCGTTTGCTTCTTTATGGCGCACTCATACCAAAGTACGCTTTTCTTTAATATTTTTTGTGAACCATAGATACAAGTAGTAATGTTTCAGACAATGAACTTCACTGATTTCCTTTTGCTTTTGTCTTCAGCTAAAAGGTTCACTGGTGTCCCGTTGTGCGCGTTACTGGCCAACAAGCGCCACGAGCTGCTGTATAACTGTGGGATTCAGCTGCTGCACGTGGGCAGACCACTGGCTGCATTTGAGTGTCTAATGGAAGCTGTGCAGGTTTACCACTCCAACCCTCGCCTGTGGCTGCGGCTGGCAGAGTGCTCCATTTCTGCTAACAAAAGGGCAGGCTATCAAATTCATATGTTTTGCACTGCTTTGAATCTGCTTTAATGCGTGACATCACCTCTTGTTAACATACAAAAGGTAACTTAAATTAGGATTAGCAACAACAGAGGCTACAAAGATAAGCTCATAGTGGTTACAGCTAATATATTCAGTAAAGATGTCTTCTTAAACTAAATACACTACATAAATTGGATCAGATTTTTTTTTACAAATTTTATTGTGGAGTTGAAGTTCTTCACAGAATTTTGCTAATGTGATTGACTAAAGTTAAAAATCCTAAAAAAAAAAGTTTCTCACAGAAGTCATTTAATTAACTAATTTAAAAAAAGAGTCAGAGATAAAAACAAAGCAGAGAAGGGAACAATTTTAAAAATCCCTCAGCAGGCTGTTCCACTGTCTTGGAGCATAAAAACGGAAGGAGTCTCCCAACTTTTTAGTTTTGCTCTTTCGAACAGTTTGAGATGTACCAGAGGATCTGAGGGTCCGTCTGGGTTTATAAACTAAAAGCATCTCTGATAGGTAGTTTGGAACGAGGCCGTGTAGTGCTTTATAAACTAATTTTGAACTGTTGTTGAATAAAAGCATGTTGTATTTTTTGGTTTTCCCTGCAGTGTCTTTTCAACAGTCTCTTGTGTTTGATGTTTCAGGGGGGTGAGCAGGAAACCAAAGGCCTGCCTTGTAAAAAAGGAATAGTTCAGTCGGTCGTGGGGCAGGGCTTCCATCGGAAGATCGTCTTGGTGTCACAGTCCACGCAGAATTCAATCTACAGGTCAGTGTCTACCACACCACTAGTATGTTCTCCTGAAACAGGACTGCAATCATGTCCTTTGTGTTTGGACAGTGAGGGCCAATCAGCAGCTATCCCTGTAGCCAGTTTGGAGTTTGCTGCCATCTGCCTCAGAAACGCTTTGCTGCTGCTTCCTGAAAACCAGCAGCAGGACAAGACAGAGAATGGCTCCAAAAGCTCCAGTCAGCCAGGGAGCACCGAGAGTGGGAGCGAAAACAGCGACACCTGCAGGTGACAGACATCAGTTACATGTTCTCACACGTTTGGAAAGCTGTTGGCAGATATTTGATATCAACCGTAGTTCATATCTGTCAAGTTTTGGATTTGAAAATAAGGGAAATTTTCTGGCACCCACTACGAGCCGTCCCACGCGCCCAACCAAGCTCCAGTATTCCTTATATTTTAACTCATTCAGTGCCAGCCATTTTCAAATTTTCAACCACCCTCAGTGCCAGCTGTTTTTGAGCATTTTGACTGATTTTAAAGACCCACAGAAGATTTTCTACGATGACTATCTGAAATCTGACACCTGATTCTGGAAGATTGAAGCCTCTGCTGTCATGAAAAAACCATTTGTTTCTGGCTCGTTTCGTTCTTTTGTAATCAGCCATTGAATAGAGCAAGTTTTACACAAATCTTCAGTTTCAGAGCAAAAAGCTGAGTAAACAGCCTTTTTGTAAAAAAAAAACCCGTCAGTGACTTTAAAGCTATTTTTTTTTGCTTTAGTGACAACTCTAACATCTGAACATTGTTTCGTTATATATAAAAAAAAAAAAAAACACTGAGACCGGACTTTTGATGGCAAAATTATTATTATTTTGCTGTCTGTGTCAGAGTTGAATGGATTTCTTACTGTATTTTGGCATTCCTCCAACGTTCCCTCCCGTCAGTCTGCACACAGACATAACTTCCTCTTCCTCCCGACACGCAGCAATGACCCGTTTAGCCCGGTTAGTTGATGGTTTTATCTCACGATCACAACATTATCAATAATCTATTCAGGTCCACACATGTTCTGTTAGTATGTGGTGCTGTGAGCTGCTGGATACGTCACAATATCACTCTGTAGCGCCATAATCTCACTCGTTCCTGTTTCTCCTCCCCAGCTAATGGTAGCGTCAGTGGCTAATCTCTCATCTAAAGGTGCACCGCTGCCATCGTCAGGGCACAGTTGGTTACTACAACACCCCACAGCTTAGATATTGATGAGGGACCTCCGCCAGGGTGTTTTCTAGTAATCCCGTGAAAAAACGCAAATGACGAGTTTCTCGTCAATGGCGCTGAGCGTTTGGATTTGAAATGACGAGATATCTCGTCGGGGGCACTGAGTGAGTTAAGATAGATGTACAATAAATCTAAAATACCCACTTGTCAACCACTTACTAAATACAATTATGTGATTAGAGTCTGGTAGGTCGACCTTTATTAACATTGAAATGCTGTGAACATTCCTACTAGGGCTGGGTGATATGGACCAAAACTCATATCTCAATATTTTTTCTCAAAATGGTGATATAATATAAATCTAGATAATTTTATTTCAAATGAAATCTGAGAAGAAAGAGAATTCTGGGTTAAATTTGCTGATCCAAAATGCTACACAGGCTCATTTATTAACAAACAGCTGCACAATATGTGCCACTTTTGGTTTTTTCTCTTGTAAGGGACTGCATGTGTGAGTGATATGTAATCTGTAATATGGCTTGTTATGGGGAAGCTCTGAGTTAGGACTCTGTTCTGAGAAGTAAAAGCAGTGACTCTTAAAACTAGTATTTTGATACAAAATAAGCTATTATATGTAATAGAAAACTCGATACATCTAATTCTTAAATTATAAAACAGCCTAAATTAAAACATAAATGGATATATTAAGCACATGTTTATTTAATATACTTACAGTTTATATATAAGTCAACACATTGCATATTTAGTGTTAATTTCACATTGCTTGTCTTTAAGTTAGACATTAACATTTTATTTTCGTTATATATTTTTCTTTTAATTTCTCATGCTCACTCATGTGGTTCTCTGGTATTCACTAATGACTTATTAGACACATTTATTATAGACTTTACATTCTTTAACACTTTTTGAAAGCAGTGTATATTTGTGGTGCTTGTGATTGAATGATTTTTCATGGTGACTTACGTCGTTCTTTCCATTGTGGTAGACGTTAAAATCTCAGTTATTAATCTAACAGAACGTGTAACTGTGTCCCATCCTGCTGCTCTTTAGGAAGGTAAACTGTGTTCCAGTTTCCAAGGTATTTAAACGAGTTCTTTGTTTTTTTTTTTGCCGGAATGTCTTCATTCATCATCTCTCTTCTGAGTTGTTTCCGGGTTTGTTGTAATATCGCGAGAACTGTCACGCAGGCCATTTCAGGTGGAAGTTCTCGTGAGGCTAGTGACGGCGTTCAGTTTAGTAAGGCATTTTTTAATTATTATTACATTAAAATACGGGATATTTACAGGAAAATACTAATACGGGACGATGGCGGGAAAGAGGGGTAAAATACGGGAGTTTCCCGACCCAAACGGGATACTTGACAGGTATGCTGTAGTTAAGCTCTTCCAGTGCTCACATTACATGTACTCAACTTTGGTTCACGAGTGCAGTACACTAGTCAAGTAAAAGGGGGCACTAGTACTACGAGTAAGCCTTATATGCTAATTAGAGGGTGGGGAAAGCAAATTCAGTACTGCTATTGGCTTTTGAAAATATTCCAACCAGTCAGGGAGCTGGATTTTGTTATAATTAGTGATGTTGTGAATTGTGCTGAGACTGCCAAGCTTGTGAAAGGTTGCACAAGGAGAATACATTGAAAAATATTTGTATTACATACATGTGATCATTTATGTAGAGAAATATATTATTCATACATTCATAGTCATTCCCAAGAGCCACAAAACTTCCCAACAGACACAAAAATTCAATGCATGACAATTTGTCTGGTGAAGATACAGATGCCTGTGATTATAAACCTGGCCTATAGGTAGTTAGGTGTGCGTATGAAGCTTCGAGCAATGAACCCTTTCTCTAACAAATTGGCTCCAGTGGTACGATGCCTCTTGAGGCTTCATCTCACCATCACCAGTTATAATCCCTCTTACTTAATTTTTCATGAGGTCTACTAGAACTACTAGTGAATCTTTTGGATTTACTAGTAGTAAACTTAAAAAGTCTACTTGGCACCCCACAGTTTGAGAAGCACTGCTTTGAATAATCTTCAAACCTCTTACTGTGATGCTGTCAGTGTGTGTGTGTTGGTGAAGCACAGAGCTGAACATGTGAACATGTGCTCTGTATCCTTCACAGTGGGAAAGGTCTGGAGGCAGAGAAGTTTGTTTCTGCTGCACCGTCGTCCCCGATGAGGAAACAGGAAGTAGAAAACCTCAGGTTGGTGAACGTGTCCTCTATTGGTCTTGACTGGTTTAAATCCAGCTTGAGAATGGGACAGTGGTACAGTGAGGCGATGCTGTTTGTTTTGCAGGTGCTCCATCCTGGCCTGTAGTGCCTATGTGGCTTTGGCACTGGGAGACAACTTAATGGCTCTGAACCATGCGGAGAAACTGCTGCATCGGTTCAAGGTGTCGGGATCCTTCAAGTAAGTGCTGCGGCTGTGCTTCCATAGATCACTTTCCCATTTAAACCAATACCTGGTACCTGTGAACCAGTATCAGTACTCAACAGTGACAATTTTTAATACATTTGTCGGGTAATGTTAAATAATTAAATCTCAAAGTTTATTTCTCGATCTTTAAACTTGAACAAATATATCAAAACAACATCCAACTGTTTGAAATGAGGAAATGAGCTGATAATGATGACTAATGCAAGTTAAAATGCCAAGGTGACGTCATCTTGAAGGGCACACAACACCAAAAGTCATGTTAATGCTAAATGCAAGATCACATCCTAAATAGTGCGTCCACAAAATATTTTACAATATTATGTCCATCTTATTGTTCAATTCAGCATTTTATTGTTGCTTTTTGTGCATTTCTCAGCATTTTCAGAGCCTGGGATGGGGCTAATAACTAGGAATGTAACGGTATTGATGGTATCACAAGTCCCTCGATATTGTTGTGGTTATGTCACGGTATAAAATAATGAGCCGTTGCCGCTTACAATTAAAGTTTTGTGTTGGTTGTAGCGGACCTTTTCAGGGTAAACTACAAGTCCCATAATGCTTTGGGGTATCATCATAGGTTACAGGAGGTTGAGCCAAGGTGTGCGACTGTGAGGTCAGAGAGGAAAGGCAACATGGTGGATGGACGCAGCTAGCAGAGCGAGGTAGAAACAGAGGAGTTGGTAGAACCTGTACATGATGCAGCGGCTACAAGTCAGAGGTGTGGAAACATTTTGGTTATACCACATCAAGATACCAGGAGAAAAGGTGGACAATATCAGGGTGACCTTACAAAGTCTTAAATTGTCTTAAATCCAGATTAGTCACGTCCCCACGAGAATTTCTGGTGAGCACGGACTGAATGCTCTATTCATGCAGACAAACTGGCCGCGTCGTGTGATTATTTGTCACTGACTGTGATGCGCAGCCCTTTGCTTCACCTTCAGAGCTTAGTCAATGAAGTCTTTGTTTAAAAAAAAAAAAAAAAAACTCCCCCCTGCCGAGAAGCGAGTCATCAGAGCGAGTTGAATGCAGAGCGTAGGTGGAGAACAAAGTGAATAAAGGAGCTCAACAACAGGTAAATCACTACAACATCCTCTAATTGTTCTGTTTGGAAGAAACGTATCGTTAGCCTCTCTGGTAGCTAGCCTGACGCTAGTGTGTGTGCAGAAGTGTTTGTGTAATTTGCGTGTGTTTGTGTGTGAGATACCTTTTTTTATTTTAGTTTTATCACCTTAAGCAGGGTTTAAATGTGCTTATAGAGACTTAACTTGTACACAATGGTGGAAATAGTTTTAAGATAAAGTCTGGTCTGTAATGGAGTGAGGCTGGATTAATTACATTTAGACTGAGGTTAAAGTAACTTATCACATCTACTTAAATTTGTTTGATTTTTTTTTTGGTTACTTGTACTTTATGTTTTTTTTTTTTAATCCTCTGGCACTTTGAGATTTGGTATCAAATGTATCAAGTGCATTACAAATAAAATGTATTATTATTTATTATTAAGGCATGTTAGTAGCCCAAACACACACATACACTAATACTGCAAATAAAACAAGTTAATACTTGTTGTCGTAAATTGTACTAAAATACATACTAATGCTATACTATCTTTCTCATTTGATCAAAAAACATCAAACAATGACAGACTTCATGATGATAAACACATGATGTAAACACAGAGAGAAGCTGTGACTGAGATCATCCTCGACATGATGATCACTGACATGAGGCCTGTGTCCATGGATGAAGATGAAGCTTCACTACAATCATTCTCACCTTTAACCCAGGTCACATTCTGCCCTCAACGACACATTTTACACTTTACAAAGCTCATGGAGAGAAAATATGAAGAAACTTTAAAGAAAGTGAAGAATGCATTTAACACAAACCCTTTCACTGCAGATATATGGACACGTGTAACTAATGAAGTCTATCTTAGGGTGACCTGTCACTACATTCACAATGAGAAGAATAAAGAGGCTGAAATTAAAAATGTGGTGTTTGTAATCCGATTTATTGAATAATTTATTAATCAGTTAATCGATTATGGAAATAATAATTTGTTGGCTCTAGTTGAGAGGGAGTGCTTTCTCTGCCTCCGACAGCTTAGTGGGGTCGAGCCAACGTGCTTGTTCCTGAATAATCATGTTGCCCATCACTTTTCCCATGGCCTGCACTGATCAGCGCTGGGTACGGAGAGACACGTCAGCAACGTTCAATTTCCCCACCATCGTCGCTGGATCCTGAGACTGAGCGAAATCCTCACATAGCTTCGCTTGGTAAGCTGTGAGAACCTACGATGCGCGCCGCCGCATCGTAGGTTCTGCCAGACAGGTCCGACTGGCAACGGTCCGCTCTGGTCGGCAACATGAGACACCGCAGGCTGCCGTGGCAGCAGGTGGCTGGCGGCATTCGGAGCAGTCCCAGGCTCTCCATCGCCTCACAGTCGAGGGATGAGGCACCTGCCACAGGGGATTTTCCGCTGAAAGGGCGGTCCTGCCAGGGACGCGCTACTTCCACCAACAGCTCAGGGAAGACGAAGAGAATTTGTCTCGGCGCGACCTTGGAAGGGTGGAGCTTCTTTCCCTCATTGTGGGACCTGGTGGTATCCGTCACAACGACGGGCCACAGGATGGCCAGCCATGCCGCAGCTTGTCTGCACACATCCACCGTATCTAGGCTAAGAAGAGTAAAGACAGGTGTGGAACTCATCTTCCTCCCGAGAGGTCGCAAAGGCGGCGGGTAACCCGCCTCGAGCTGGGGTGATGGAAGTTTCATCCTCCTCATCCACACCCGATCCGTGGGGGGTCAGAGGAGTCTTTTTCATACTCCCCGCAGTCTATCACAAAGACATCCTCCTTGTGTGGGGAGACGACAGCCTGGTAGAGCTGGGAGCCCCAGCTGGAACCATGAGCACCCACGGTGTCCATGAGGACTGTTTCCTCTTCACTCGCTGCTGCGGGAAAGCCATGAGGAAGAAGGAAGGGGTCCTGCTGGGACAGGCTCGCTTGACTCGCCAGCTTCCTGTTAAAGTTTAGATTTTTGGCCCGTGTCTGAGCCCGACCCGAGTTCAAGCTGGGCTCGGGCCTCATTTTCCCGCTCATGTTCCACTTGTGTGTATTCAGTGGTTAACTGATGTTGAGATTTCCCATGGCCAAGAACGCATCATGGGTACGTGCAGCTTTCTCTGCCAATATGTGTCTTTGTTTACATGTGCTCTGAGGGTTGATTGGCTGGGAGGCTGGGGAAAAGGCGAGCATAAGCGGGGAAAAGAGTGAACAATTCTGTTCCCCACAGTAGTGAGTGTATGACGGTTCTATGTGTGTTTGATTGTTTATTTTTGGTGTGTTACTACAACCTCCATTAAAGCCTGTAAAACTCTCTCCCCCCTCGCTGTGTGAGGCACCGCACTGCTAATCAGCAGCTGCAATACGTTCAATAAAATAATAATTTATGTCTGGTTTGCTTCGTGCTCGGGCCTACAATTTAAGTTAATGGTTCAGGCTCGGGTCGGGTCGGGCTGAATTTTTTGGGCCCGATCTAACCTCTACCTGTTGTGGAGGCTCCTTGTGTTAAACACTGTGCAGTGCCGACATGAACCGGGGGATTTGACCACCAGCCAGATATGTTCCAGACCCAGACAGTCTGAGCACACTTTGTGCTTGACTTTGCTGGAGATTTTGCTTCCGCATTGACAGAGGTGAGACTCAGAGCATCCCGACCCCTCGGAGAGGAGCCTTGGCTTCCGTGGCTTTGCTGACGCAGGCTGGGAGAACAGGTGGATTAGCCTGAGCTACCACGTGGTGACTAGCAGGTGCTAGTAGGTGCTAAGCACAGCATTTGGCTTGAAACAACAGCTGGCGTGCTGGCTTCTGAAAGCTCAGATACCGCGGTATGGAGCTTGGAGCTGGGCTGTTAACTGGCGTGAGCACCTGAGAGGAGGACCAACATGCCCAGGAGCCTGGAGGCGTCAAGGGCAGAGCTGGGCCTGAGACTACAGCTGGTGTGCTGATGTCTGGGAACTCCGGACCTTGGCGCGGTGCAGAGCGGGGTAGCCATTGGAGGGAGAGTCATGAGGAAGACCAACGTTCACCGGGGGGTCAGCGTTGGGAGAGAGCCGTCAGTATACTTTTCGGTGATGAACAGGACAACACTTAACCGAGCAGACCTGGTGTGGTCTAAGCACATGCTTCTAAACTTACCAGCGTCCGCCGACTGGAAACCAAAGATCTGTCTGCGGACAGTTAAGCTATGAAAAATGCAAGATATGCTGAGAGAAACAAGGTGTTTGAATGAAGCGTGTCTGTCCACCTCCTCCTTTTATAGGAGGTGAGAGTGTCCCTGGCAGATGGACATGTTTCACCAGCCAATCAGGATTGGCAGATTGAGAGAATTCTTCTGAGTGCTGCAGATAAGGAGTGCATCCCATAGTGAGACATCTTACGAAACATTATAAAATAGAACCATGAGCTTTCCCACAATATTGCAATAATTATCGTACCGTGAGGTTAATGAGATTAATACTGTGAATATACCGAACCGTGGGATAGATATTGTTACATCCCTACATCTATTAGATGTCAAAACTGGTGTCATGTTCTCTTTAGACACAAGGCTTATTTACCTTCATAATGATGATGAGGCCTCACTTCTATTGTCTTTGTTGCTTTTGCTGCATCACAAAATGTCAAGGCTATTTCTTCTCCCATGTTGTTGTTACAGATGACGAGTTGCTAATTTGTTATGTATTCCCGCCGGTGGCGTTGCAGTTTGCGAATACTTTGACGAGCATATCCTCTCAATTTAAAAAAGCTGTACTTTCGAGATATTTCTATCAGCCATGTATGCTGAACCTGCAGCTACTATGCTGGATTATGCTCTTGTGCGCGCAATGCTGTGTTCATGTCCAGCATGGAAAATCACCTACTCTTCACTCCCTCAGTCACAAGGATGAGTTTAGGTACCCAAACATGGTACCGTTTGATTTTACCTGAATTAGTTCCTGGTAGTATCGACGGAATTCTGTGGGTATCTATAAAAGTAGTTCCCATCCCTATTTCTAATAAACAGATGAAAGCTTAAGGCGTATAAATGCATCACTAGTCATCATGTTTTGGACCCCAGATTCTGTTTTTTTGACGTGTGTCTTTTGCTCCAGGTTCTTAGGTCACCTTTATGCTGCTGAAGCCCTCATCTCATTGGATAAGATATCTGATGCTATCGCTCACCTTAACCCAGAGAACATCAGTGACGTGTCGATGGGAGTGTTGAACAGCGAGCAGGACCAAGGTGTGTGAGGATCACTCACTCAATCAGAAGAGTCACTTCACTCTTTTCTCACTCTGTTTGTTTCTCCAGGTTGTGACAAAGGAGACGAACCTGCTGAAACCTGTAAGTATGTTTTAATACAAATGCTCGATTTGATTGTCTTTTTCGTTTGTAAGTGATCACGGAAATGGACAAAAAAAAGAACGGAATTCATGTTCTGAAATGAAAAAAGCAACACGACCCGTTTCTTTTCTTTCTCTTTATTGACATAAATAAAGATGTGCACGTTTTGGGACGATATCACGCATTTCCACGCTATTTTGTGCTGCAAACGGCTGATTGAATGTCTAAAAATGTCAGACAAATGTTTCTTGTTCCTCACATTAATCCTGTTCAAAATCTCTCACTCCCCTCAACTGTACAAGGCTTATTACGAAAAGAAAATGGAAACATTTAGAAATTAACTGACAAGATGAGATGTGCTACCATTATCCCTTCTGGGTAGAGTGGAGGCCATTCAAATTAATCTACTTCCCAGACTTTTGTTCCTATTCCAGTCTTTCCCTGTCATGGTCCCGATATCAACCTTCACAATGCTGGACAGACTTATATTTTGGTTCATATGGCAAGATACGAGACCAAGAGTGAGACTTAAAACACTCACTCTTGAGAAGAAGTGGAGTATTCGGATAAAACGCACTTTAAGGGCAGTAGCTCAGTCCGTAGAGACATGGGTTGGGAACCGGAGGGTGGCCGGTTCAAGTCCCAATGCGGACCAAAATACAGAAGTTGTTCTGGTAGCTGGAGCGGTGCCAGGGCACTTCTTGAGCACTGTCGAGGTGCCCTTGAGCAAGGCATCAAACCCCAACTCCCTTCATTGTGGAAGCAGCCCCACTCTGACATCTCTCCATTGATGCATGTTCACAGGTCCTGTTTGTGCATGTGTGTGATTCGGGCCTGTGTGTGTGAGAAGCATGTCCCTAAAAAAAATAACAGAGTGTAGCATAATTTCCCTTCAGGGATTAATAAAGTAATTAAAATTTAAAAAATAAAAAAATAAAAAATATATATGGTCAACAATCCAGAAGAGAATTAAAGGGACAGTCGGCCTTTCACGGGAAATGCGGATTGCTGGAAATCTGGATTTCCCCCCTTCACAGTGGACACCACCTTTAAGAGATGGGAAGGCAGAGGCCTAAGGGTTATTGATCAGCTGCTCTCTGATAATGTTCTACAGCCTCAGCCACAGTCTAAGATCTCTAAGACAAGTTCTCTCTACCCTGAAGGGACATGTTGCATTACTTTCAGATTAGTCATTAGATCACAAACCTTAAAAATTGGAATACAGTTAAAACTGCTCCATTAAACATCGACTTACTTCATCAAGAAATTTGCTACTGGATACATCAGACAATACTCTTTATATTAAAACTAAATGGGACCGTGATAATAGAGGATGGAGAGTGGGAAACAATTTGTAGTGGTTGTCATAAAGGTATTCATCGTAATGTAGAAATTTGTAGACAATCCAGATGCAATAAAATGTCGAAAAGAATGTGCAATGGTTGACGACCATTCACATATATTTTGGGATTGCCCTGTTTTGTTTTCTTTCTACAGGGGTGTGAAGAGGGAGCTTGATAAACTCTGGGAGTTGATTTACTGTACACCCCGAGCCAGTTTCTTTTTGATTTGACTCCTGAAAACATGTACACAAAATATCAAAAGCACCTGGCTGCAACATATACTCTTGATGACTGCTAGGAAAATGGTGACAAAGTGGAGGAATTCACAGCCACGGACAGTGGAAACAGAAACAGAGAGAGGAGTATGAAATGGAGGCTTTAACTGCAAAGTTACAGTTGAGGTCTCAGGTCTTCATGAGGAGATGGCTACCTATAGAAAAATACCTGTGTAACTGAAGGGACACCAACACTCTGCTGTAACGTCTTAATTGCCCATCTATTCATTTGTTTTTTTGTTTTCTTGTCAGCTTTGTTTGGTTTTTTTTCTGGGACTGAACATGTTTTTCCATGTTTTCTTTGTATTATATACAGTATGTGCTGTAAAGGAAGGTTCTGTAGCAGGTTTTCTCATGTTTGTTACTAAAAAGAGAAAAATAATCTCACTCTACGTGTTACAGTTGGAGTCGTGATCAAGTTATCCTGTGACTGAAAATGAATGCAGAGCTTCATCTCAAGTGTATTTTTAATGTGATGTTCAGATAATTATGACTGTATTCAAATGTGAAAAGACTCTGGTACAAAGATCAGTTTACCTGGTGGTGACACTTCACAGCAGAAGCACCCCCAATCACACAGCTGCACGGGGGCTTTGTACAAAACGTGAGGGTGATTCTCACATTAGAGCTTAAAGACTCCTGGCACTAATAGCACGTCCTAAAACTGTAGTGAATAGGGATGATCCATCGTTTTCTGAACATTTTCAAAATGTCTGAACCACAACTAAAACGTGTGCGCGAGGTCAGCTTCAATCAGTTCACAAACAGGCAGGAATTTGTCATGAAGAGAGGAGAAATGGCTTCTAATATTATTTGATAAGCACGCTCCACACTCTCTACTGTCTTTGAAATAGAGTAAGAGTCAGAAGGAGAGTGATGAAGCTGAACATTCTGCAGGATAACAGAACGCTTAGGACCCAAGATGATGTAGAGCTGTTTGGCTGCCACTAGAACAGTCCTTATCACATTCTTTTTATTTATTATTTTACATCAAACTTCACTTTAGATATGTTGGATTTTATCCAAATATATATTTGTATTTTTTTTTTTAAAGCCAAAAATATTTTTCTTATCTTCTTTTTATAAATCTAATGATTTTAGGGAAACTGTTTTAAAAAACATAAGGATAAAGATTATCCCCCTTCTGACTTGTGTGTGCGTGTGCGTGTGTGTGTCTGTAGCGGGGAAGCAGATGCCTCTGTGTTACCCCAGCAGTGTAACATCGGCTCGGGCTATGATGCTCTTCAACCTGGGCAGTGCCTACTGTCTAAGGAGCGAGTACGACAAGGCTCGCAAGTGCCTGCATCAGGTAACCATGGCAACGGAAATGTGACAAGAGCCCTACCAGTTCATTCAGCTTTTCATTGATTAAATTGGCCCAGCCTTGTCTCAGCCCACCTCACAGTTTAACACAGGAACAGAAAGAGGTCCATGGAAGGTCAAAGATTGTACTCCTCTGTGTTGTTCTCAGGCTGCATCAATGGTGAACTCTAGGGATGTTCCACCAGAAGCCATCCTGCTCGGAGTCTACCTGGAGCTGCAGAATGGTCAGTGTGTGTGTGTGTGCGTGTGTATCTCTGTGTCTGTGTGTTCATGTTTGTGGGTGTGTGAGTGAGACTTTATGAAAAGCAGAACCGTAGAACTGCACACACAGCTCTCAGAATATGGTCACATCGGAGAATCCTGAAGCGTTTTAATGCTCCAAACCTCTGTGTGTGCGCTAACCTGTTCCAGATCCTGGTTGTGGTCTTGTGGGAGGGAAATGGGTTTTTGGTCCATTCGGTTCTGACAGAAATCGCTCTGTGGGAAGCGTGCTGAACAGGCACAGGGAATCGTCAGCCTTCTTGGCCTGTTTGTTAGAGACCTTGTTTGTCGCACATGTATTTTGTGGGCAGGGACAAGGCTGGTCTGAGAGCAATGTCAGTGATATGTGTAAGCCAGAGTTTTTTTTTTTAATAGAATTTCCTTGGCAATTACAATTACACAGTCAATAATCTAAACTCAATTAAGATTACAACAGCAACACATTTTTTCAAGAATAATTCCAATTATAATTACGCCATAATTGTACACATCAAATACACAATTACAGTTATAATTGACCCCAACCCTGCTCAAAGGTTTGAATGGATTTTTGACCAAATGGAGCAAAAACTTACATACTGCAGCGTTAACCTTGTTCTCTCGTTTTATTACTAAATAAAACTTTCCACATTACACAATCTGAGTTATAGCTTCAGAAACAAGCAGCTTTTGAACTGATGTGTTTTTTCTGTCACTTTGGATCAGATTCTAAAGTGAACACAAACTGATCAGCTGATCTCCACCCATTCAGCCCTAGTCCACTACTCTGTGTGTCGAAGATTTTCTTTTTTTCTGCCATTACACTGTGACCCACCAAGGCAACAACTTCTCACATCTGAAGGTGTGCTGTGGTGGCTGCAATTTTAGTTGACGGTTCTCGTGCTTTGGATGTTTTTTTTCCCATACTCACTTAAAGTAATGCTTGGTAGCACAGCACGTTTGCCTCAGTGCTAAGTGTCATTAGTTGAAGCTTCCTGCCATAGTTGTAAAATATTTCATCAGTTATTAGAGATAAATTCTCCTTGAAAGTGACTGCAGGAGTCCATGTGTGTCCGAGCTCTGTGATGACTGGACTTTATTTTCTGCCCTCATTAGTAACAACTACTCACCTTATTGAGTAAGAGCAGTTAATATGTGCTGCTAAACTCAATCTGAACTCAGGGTTCCTACACAACTATGGACAAGTATGGAATTTTATTTAATAAATGTCCAGGTCTGCAAAAGTATGGAAATAAAAAAAAAAAATGTATGGAAAAATATTCCTGTTTCCAAGACTGTTACCACTGTTACATTGTCAGAACTTAAAATGATGCATTTCTTAATAAATAAAGGAATCAATGTTTTGTTTTTTAAAAGCACTTGCTAAGCACTGCTAAAATGTTTGTGTGAGAGCACACAGCAGGTACTGTGTAGGTACACGTGGCAGTAGCTCTCTGCTCTTATCTTTCCCAATGCATTTTAAGGCCTGTCCAGAAAGCGGTTTGATCAAGTGATATTAACTGGAGAACCTTAAATTAAAGATTACTCTACAATTTTAAATTATATATATATATACTGTATGTATATATATACACACACAGTATATGTATAATTATTCCTAAATTAACTGCTTGTATCAGAGATTTTAGATAGACCACGACATCTTTAATGACACATGTCAATTTACTCAAATGTCACACATTATTTGAGCAAGATGTCTGGAAAAAGTATGGAATTTTGAAATTTTACATGAGTATGAACCCTGTTAATTTTATTCATATTGTGTGACTAAAGCAACAATAATGACAAATTCGTGTTCTCCTAAAATGGCGATTTATCATTCTAAAGATTTCTAAGAGAGGGCCTCTGATTTGCTGAATGTGTGCCTACAGGAAACACTCAGCTGGCTCTGCAGATCATCAAACGGAACCAGCTGCTGCCCATCACAGCAGAGAGAGGCAGCTCTGAGTCGAGGAGGAAACCAGTGACAATGGTGCAACCCATCCAGCCTCCATCGCCCTTCACACAGGTCCAGCGCAAGTAGAGGCACTGCTGGCTTTTAACAAGGAAGCTGTTCTTTTAAAATATTAAAGTGAACTTTTATTTGCCCTTTGAACTGTCTGGTCTCTGCATGGTCACTGCTGCAGATGGAGGAACAGAGAAAAAAAAAATTATTTTCAAAAGCTGCTGTGAACTTTTTAATATTTGGACCTTATCAGTTGGAACTTCAGCAGTGTGGTTTCAGCGTGGTGCGTGAGAACCATGCCTTGCTAATTATTGCTGGAAAACTGTTGACTGGATAAGAGTACCTTTACAAGTACTCTGAGATTCTAGTTTTCTCGTCATTAGCACAGAAAGATATATTTCAAATTTGGCTGTGAAGCTTGGGCAGGTTTTCCGTTGCACCTCTCTTGAAGAAGGAACATTTTTTCTTTAAAACTCATAAGAATAATGTTATCATTACTGATAAAGTTGTTTGAGTGTAAAGAAAAAAAAAATATTTTTTGGCAGCAAAGATGAATCAGTCAATTTCTTGTGCCCCACAGTTTGAGAACCACTGACCTAACACTCCTTCACGTCCCATTACTGCTTCTCTGAGTGTGCTGCAGTGTTTCTGCAGCTCAACCATAGCTCACAGGTCATAAAATGAGCACCCATCTGATAAATGCATGAAAATAATCAGATACATTTTATTGGACAGACAGTGCACATAAAGAATTCAGGTTTACTTTTTCTTGAAGACAAAACGATAAAGAGAAAACAAAACAGAATAAAAACAGAGCGACTTTCCCCAAAGGAACAAAACAGAAAAATAAAAAGTCCCGCCCCCCCGCAATTCTTACATGAGGCAACAGAGGACACTATACAATGCATACCTCAAAGTTTACAACAGACCTTTTGGAAGTTCTGATAATTTTTTTTTTTTTTAAGAGTTATGTATTTATCATTTGATGCAGCAAGTGCCTGATTTCTTCCAAAATGTCAGAATAAATGTCCCTGCAGTAGTTAGGCTGAGTGCCATTTATTACTAATGTATAGTTACACAACCACATATTATAATTAATCAAACACAGAATTTCAGAAGGTCTGAAAAAACTGCAGCTGGTTTACAACATGTCATAAAAGAAGGAAGTCCTTCTGTCAAACGTCATTGATCCAGAAATAAAGGGGAAGACTGTTTAAAAGAAATGAATGTGTAACCTAAAAAACAACATATTTATCTTAAAGTTGGGCAACTTAGGTAGAAGTCATCCAACAATTACTCAACTTTACTGAAAGGCTTTATCCTAATTAGATGGTTAAAAAGTCATAAGGTGAGTTTTTTTTTTTCCCGTCGTCTTTGGTTTGTGGTGTGTTCGGTGACACGTTTGTCGTAAATTAGGACTTGCTTATAATCCCTCCTACTTCATTTGCATTAGGTCTATTTTGCGTTACTAGCAGAACGAAATGTTTGTTTACCCGTAAATTCAAAATCTCACTTGTACTCGTAAAGCAAAACGATTCACTAGTAGAGCTAATGCTAATTAAATAGGAGGGATTGTAACTAAATCCAGTTACCTGATTGGTTGTAATATTTCAGAAAGCAAATGGAAGGTGCGGGTTCAAGCCCTGGGGTGGACACTTGGGTCCTTTCTGTGTGAAGTTTGCATGTTCTCCCCGTGGTGCGTGGGTTCCTCCGGGTGGGCTGGAGATAGGCAGTCCCCCGCGACCTGAAATAGGACAAAGCGCGTTTGAAAATGGATGAATGTTGCTTCACTAGTAAAGTGTACTTATGCACTAGTAAAGCAGATGTGAGTACGAGTAGAGCTTACCTATGGTTGAAATCACTGATTTATAAATCAGTTCCAGTTGCAGCCAGCAGGTGGAGTGAGTTTGACATATTGTTCGTTAGTGGTGTAACTTTTAAAAACACTACTATAATGGTTTATGAATGAAAGCTCAATGAAAAACAAAAGGTGGATCCAGAAGCTCAAGTTCACACTTTGAAGACAAACAATAGATTTGGAAATATTTTAGGTCAGCATTGGAAAAACAACACAATGAATGACATTTGTTATTAGCATCAAGTGTTAAACTGTAGTCATCTGCTTTAACTGTGGACTGAAGAACAAACTTAGATGTGATTTATTACTGTTATTATTATTACTCTATCTGTCAGGGTCTGACTAATGAGTATGTGCATTCTAGACCAAGTGGTCGCCGTCGTCACTAAAGTGCCTACAGATAAAATACATTTCTTCTCATTTCGACAAAAACGACGGGGAAAAAAAGTTGCATTTTTACACAATGAGTATTTTAATACTTTGAGTACCAATACATAATACAATCAATGTAAGCTTAGTGAAATACTGATCTGATGACTTGTTATGGTTACATGATAATCAAATTTGAGGCAAAACATACTGAGTTCTGACATCAAATTGAGCATTTTCCACAAATGACTTTGATAAAAAAAAAAAAAATAAAACAAAAAACAAAAATGTGCTGATTATTTAGGCCAGAAAATAAAATGTGTCTAAATCACTGCAGAGACTGAAGCAAAAGTGACTACTGTGGGTCACATGCTTCAGGAAGTTAGTAACTATTAAAGAAATAATACACAAGTGAGGCATAACATCACTTTTTTATGAGGTTGTTGATGTGTTCAGCATGAGCCACCCTGTTCTGTTCTGTCAACAGCCGATGCTTAATGGTGCTTTCACACATGCTTCTTTGCTCCGCACCTCGAATAATCGATATGTGAAAGGTCACTGAAACTCTGGTCCTCTGAGAAATGTAGGTCTCGGTTCGGCTCAAGTGAAGCATGGAGCAGTTTTTAACCATGTGAGAAAGAAACCAGGACCAAATATAAGACTTTACATTGAAGCGCAATTGTAACAGAGCAACTCCATCAGTGACAGCTGCGTGCCGCACACACACACACACACGCGCACGCACGCACACACACACACACACGCACACACACACAAATCGGTTAGTTATTAGTCACATGACGGCGCTGACCGATGAAGACGGAGCGGCGTCATCTCTGTGTTTATGTATCGCATTAGTGCAGGTTGTGGCATCGTGTGATTATAGGTTATTTTGACTTATTAATTACTTTTCTGTGGGCATTGTTTTAGGATGTATTTTGGAAAACATAGGAAGAGAGTCCAAATACAGGACGTGACGGCGCGACTGTCAGTAGTGACAGAGCAGCGCCACATCTTTTTTTCCAATCGGAGACCGTTCAGAAAGTTTGGTGCGCTTGGCAAATAGAATGTGTGAACGCAGACTGGACCAAATTAAAATGCAAAAATGTTGCAGATTCACCACTCCCAATCTACCGAACTATTTTCACTTTTTAACCTGCAAACAACAAACCAAACACCCGAAGAAATTAAAAAGTTGGGTCCGGATAAAAGCCGGAATTTTAATTCCGGCGGAACTCCATGCCACACACCCCCTCCCATCCTAGCTTGAACTTAATCAATAAACCTGTTCAGATTCAGTAAACCATTGATCCTTGAGGGGAATTTGCAATTAGTGTTCTCAAATATAAATATTTATATGACATTTACATATTTAAAAAGGAGCAGTCAGAATAATGTCACTTTAATTGTATCTTACTTTATTTTTGACATACATTTTTGTGAAATTATGGGTGTTATTTATTAGTATCTATTTTTGTTTCCTCACAGGAGTTAAAAACGAAGATTTTATGAAATAGATTAATATTTTTTAAAAACGGAATGTACACAATATATATATATATATATACTAATTTGTAATGCACTCATTTCATAACACAGAGGCAAACTCTACCTAAAATTTTGTTTGAAATATTTTGTTAATATTTCATGAGTAATAATGGACTTGGTAAATGGACTTGATTTATATAGCGCTTTATCACTACACTGAAACAGTCTCAAAGCGCTTTACATATCAGCTCATTCACCCATTCACTCTCACATTCACACACCAGTGGGACAGGACTGCCATGCAAGGCGCTAGTCGACCACTGGGAGCAACTTAGGGTTCAGTGTCTTGCTCAAGGACACTTCGACACATAGTCAGGTACTGGGATCGAACCCTCAACCTCTCGATCAGAAGACGACCCACTACCACCTGAGCCACCTATTGTACATGATATGAGTGATAACACGTGTTGTAAAGGCAATTTTGCACAATAGACCCATTGAAGTGACTCATGCATACTGAATTAGGTGCATCCATGGACA
This sequence comes from Gouania willdenowi, assembly GCF_900634775.1. Classification (NCBI taxonomy): domain Eukaryota; kingdom Metazoa; phylum Chordata; class Actinopteri; order Blenniiformes; family Gobiesocidae; genus Gouania; species Gouania willdenowi. The sequence continues at coordinate 33,343,788 of NC_041059.1, forward strand.
GAGTCGGTGCATTCAGTCAATAATTAGATATTTTATTCCTGCAAATGTATAACATATTATTGGTAATTTGTGAACAGGACATGTGTTTGAATATTAATTAATTGAATATAACTCATAAAAACAAGGAAATGGGACATTGTACTACTAATGTATAAATAATGTGTGTATATATATATATATATGTATATGTATGGTGTTTGAGTGTTCTGGGACACATACTCTCAAACTCTGTAGGAATAAAAACAATGTGTCTGTGAGAAAGTGTATTGATTTATTAAAACACATTTAAATAAAAACAGAACAAAACAAATACAAATAAATGAAATGCTTGAAAGAAAGGAAAAGGAAAAGCAACTTCACCAAACAAAAATCCAAAAGCCAGAAATAAAATGCAAAACACCATTTAAACATTGGGAGTGCAAGGATGGGAATATTATGACAGCAAACTATTTCTTATCTCATTTTATTTTTCTTCATGTGAGTGCACATGTGGCAATACCAATGTTTAGTATATAATAAAATGTGACAACTACAATATTCATTAAATATTTATTAACAAAATATTTCAAACAACATTTTAGGTATAGAGTTTGCCTTTGTATTATGAAATGAGTGCATACAAAGTAGAAAATTAAAAATATATATATTTTTGTGTCGCTGTATACTGTTTTTATTTTATTTTCAAAGTATAATTTTAAGACAGCACGAAGAATTTAATTTGTTTGTTGGTGTGCGTGGAACAAAAAAGCAAGCTGTCAACAACAATGACATGTCTACATACTGACATCTAAGCAATCAGGTGGGAAAACAAGTTTATAAAAGCAAAGAATCTCCGTCTGTGTGTGTGTGTGGCACGGAGTTCCACTGGAATTAAAATTACGACTTTTACCTGGACCCGAAAAAGTCTGCTGCTCTGAAACCGCCCTCACAGTTCAGCCCTTCCAGTCCCAGGGGACACACATGTCCCCGTCCTGCATGACAGAGTAGAAATGGGAGACATGGACGTGGAGGCCCTGCAGGAGGGGGGAGTGCTGCTCCATCAGCCTCTTACAACACGTCACCATCTGAGCTGAACTGATGCTTGGCTCCTTGGACAAACTCCTCAGAGACAGACGCTGCACACATTGCTTCACTGCAGCGTCCTCGTCCACCTGGAGCCTACGCACACACAAGAACCAAATGATAATTTTGATATATGACATGTGCACTACCAATCAAACGTTTTAGAACACCACACTCTTTCCAGTTTTTTACTCAATTATTTTGTTTATTGTGTCATTGCACTCTGAAATGAAAGCATAGAACAAATATGCAATTTCAGTTGAAAAAGAGATCATGGAATCAATTTATAAACCAAAATGTATTCTAAACTTTTGACTCATCAAAATACAGTGTTCCAACACTGCTTTTATGCAGACAAAGGGGGTTGTAAGTAACCAAGAAAAGTTGGAACACTTATAGGAATTAGTAGCACCAGTTTTCATGGCTGATTCAACCTTCATTGCTGCAGAATAGCTTTAAATTGTTAACCCACTTTGTGTTCTCTGAAAAAGGCCTATTTGGATAATTCTGAAATGTACATTATTTTTCAGTTTTGGGTAACCAAATTTTTTTTTTAATTTAATCTCTGGCTGTTCAGAACTAACCTTTGTACCATTTAAAGCTATTTATTGGACTTTCATGACTTGAATTGCAGTAATTAATTGGAAAGATTAGGGTGTTCCAAAACTTTTGACCGGTATTGTATGTTTAAATCTTCATTCAGAGCTCAGATTGGGCTGCGCCTGATATCGGTGGACAGGTCTGGTCCTCGAAAATGTGCCTGTTATGGTGGTAAAGTGTGAACTGAACTGAGCCGCTGGAGGCGAAATGCACACTTTTTCGAAACAGTAAAAAAATACAAAAATTGAACTGGGGGTTCAAAAAGCTGCAGTATGTAAGCTTTTTTTTTGGCATACTTTGGTCAAAAATCCATAATCACCTTTGAGCACATTGTGATCCAGAGTTGACAGTGAGTCTCTTCTCCTTCTCTTTGCTCTGTAAATGAATTTTAGAAATCCAGGAGCATGACGCCGGATTTCAGCCAATCAGAGATCTGTTTACAAACACTATTGCTCCATGAGCTGTTTTGGACGTTATTAGTGGCTTCTCGAGAAAAGTCAAGGGCATTCACATACCATCAATGTAAAAGTGTAAAAGTGGACATTCCAGCAGAAGTCTCTATTGTGGCGTTAGACAGCAAAGCAAGAGGAAAAAGGAAGACTGACGTGGAGAAGCAACAGTTTAAAGGCACAAACATACACAGGAGGAATTGACCGCTTTGCATCCTCGCAGATCCCCGAAACTGTGTATGGTCTGCCCCACAAACAGGTGTGAGAGGGAGAGTGAGAACAGATGGGATACATGGTGTGTAAACCTAAGAGAAGCTTATCCAAGGTGGAGAGAACAGACGCAGTCTGGATGTGCAAGTGGAGGTTGTCTGTCTGCTCTAAGCGGCAGCTGAGCTCACAGCCCCCAGTGTGAGCTGTGTGGCGGGGGCCAGCTGATGGCCGCAGCTACTGATCAGGGCCATAATGTGATATGTGCATTCATGTGTCCAAGAACACAAGATGAAGTCCCTACATTTGTCACTAATCTCTATTGAGAAAAAAGTCGCTTAAAGCAGGTAAGGGAGATTAAGTCTATTCAATTCCAATTTTTTTGTTTGTCCGTTCGCATTACCATTTCAAATGTGACCTGTATTTTTTTTTGTTGTTTTTTTGTGGTGCCGTTTTGCTTTTAAACAGAGACCATTTATGATGTGAACCTTAAAGCTCAACACAGTCTCATACCCAACTAGTCACATATAAGCCATTTCACACTCTAGAACTGGGCCTGCGCGACCTGGGGGGGTCATAGGTCAAGAGGGATATAAACGTAAACAAGCTTGTCTCCAGCAGGCAGAATTTGAACTCTACTCGGGAATGATGCACATATCTGAGCACTTTTGTAAAACCGATGAGAGAAGCAGTATCAAAGCGACAGACCTCCTGTGCTTCCACACTCCTTCTCCCAAGCTTTTAACTTGTGATTATGTTTTTTTTTTCTGTATTTACCTTTATCATTGTTAGTTTCTTTTTTTGATTTGTGTAGTTGTTTTAACAACTGTAAAGTGTCTGAGTTTTTGAAACTAAATAAAATGTTGCATTATTATTGATGGGACAAATGAGATTTCCAAGGGTGAAAAGGACAGTATGAGTTTTCACTTTGAAAAGATACATTTACGAGGTACACCATTCACTGACCAGGTCCATGATTATTTTTTATAATTACTACAACTGCCAAACCTCCCGAGAACACGTCTGTCGCTCCCGGCCACCACTGGACTGTGCCATGGCGGTGGGGAGACTGGGGCATGGAGGGCTCCCGAGTGCACGTATGAAAGCCAAACAGGTGTAGCTGGGAGACGGGGAACATCCAACTGCTTGACCAGAGGATAGGAGGGTGGTAAGGCCGTTCCCTTCTCCTCTTTGCTTAAGCGGGCTGTGCCGGCAAAGCTGCAGCTTAGGCTGAAGGCTTCCCTAGCCAGGCGGTCAAGCCGCGTTGAGACGGCGAGGGCGGGCCGTAGAGGCAACGGAGGCCGCAGGCTGTGTAGCCCGGACCGGAGTGATCAACGTGTCATCTTCTTCATCCTCTCCTGACACGAGGTCGTCAGGGGAGATAGCAGCCAGTTCGAGCTGGGAGCTCCAGCTGGAACCATGTGCCGCCGTGACCTGGTGCTTGTCTTTGCTGGAGATTTTATTCCCGCATTGGGTAGTCACCGGAATGAGAGCGCCGTGCACTGGAGCGCCAAAAGACGTCAAGGACAGCGTACTTTGGAGCTGGGCTATTCACTGGCGTGAGCGCTAGAGGGGAGGACCAACGTGCCCAGGAGCCCGGAGGCATTGAGGGCAGGGCTGGGCCTGAGACTACAGCTGGTGTGCTGATGTCTGGGAGCTCCGAACCTTGCGGTGCAGAGCGGGGCAGTCACCGGAGTGAGAAAGGCCAATGTGTACTGGAGCGTCAGCGTTGGGAAAGAGCCGTCAGCCGGAGCTCGGAGATTCAATACCTACCGGTGATGAACAGGACAGCACTTAACCGAGCAGAGCAAGGTAAGTGCTGGCTTCTTCTTGACCTGGTGTGGTCCTAGCAATGCGTCTACACTTACCAGCGTCCGTCCATTGGAAACCGAAGATCCGCCTGTGGACAGTTAAGCTAATAAAAATGCAAGATCTGCTGAGAGAAAGAAGTTGTAAACACATGGAGGGTGTCTGTCCGCCTCCTCTTTTTATAGGAGGTGGGGGTATACAACATGTGCACATGTTGTGCACATGTTTCACCAGCCAATCAGGATTGGCAGATTTAGAAAAATGCTTCATCGGACTGCAGATAGGAGTGTGCATCCCATAGTGAGACATCTAACGAAATATTATGAAACAGAACCCCAAGTTACAACCTTTCTTTGGAAAGTCCATCCATCCATCTTCATACCCGCTTATTCCCGTTTAACAGGGTCGCGGGGGTCTGCCGGTGCCAATCTCCGGCTCTCATAGGGTGCTGGGCGGGGGTACACCCTGGACAGGGCGCCAGTCCATCACAGGGCAACACAGACACACACAACCATTCACTCTCTCATTCACTCCTATGGGCAATTTTAGAGACTCCAGTCAACCTTACAGTCATGTTTTTGGATTGTGGGAGGAAGCCGGAGTACCCGGAGGAAACCCACGCAGCACGGGGAGAACATGCAAACTCCACACAGAAAGGACCCAAGTCCACCCCAGGGCTTGAACCCAGGACCTTCTTGCTGTGAGGCGGACGTTCTAACCACTAATCCACCGTGCGCCCTTTCTTTGGAAAGTCTAATACTGAAATGAGAGTAGACTGGGGAATTTAAATGAATGGTAAACACATTGATGTTATCAGATTTTTGAAAAATAATACTTAAATTGTTATAAATATAAATTAAACCAGATTTTACACATTCTTGAGTGCCCCCCTGTTGTTTAGTTCCCTCGCTTGATATTTATTGTTTTTATTTTCTATTAAATTTAACTTGTTTAATCATGTCACTAGGACTTTAAATACCTTTCTTCATTGACAATGAAGATAATTTACACTAAACAAAACACTTACACGCACAAACCTAAAAATGCAGCAGAAATTAAAAGAGCATTCAATTATTAAACCGCATTAGATACAATATATGACCTAGTGCAAAATCAATGATTTACGTTGGCATGTGAAGTGGAAACAAACTTGCAATAGCTGACCTAAAAAAAAATCATTTCTTTTCTGTTTTCTTCATTTTTTGGTCACATATTGCAAACAATGTTTCATTATCGTTACTGTTTATCTGTTAATTCAATACATTTGAAAATGTGTTTATTTGTCAGGATAATTGGGGAGCAGGTGGGGCTTTAAAGTTCACCTTTGTTCAAAGTCGGGAATAGACAAAATAGTTTGAGAAACATTGCAATAATACGACACCACGTATCACAGAACAGTTCCATTTTCTGGATTAGATAATCCAGGATCAATAAGCAAGAGTTTATTGTACAAAAAATGTAAAAGAAGGTTTCCCACCACTGATCCAGGCAGTGAACAGCTGAGCTCAACAGGCTTTAGAAGAAGCAGGAAACATCTCCAGTCATGCATGATGTCACTAATATGGGATAGAAAAAGGAGCTCCGACTGTGGATGAATCCAAAGAAAACGTGCTTTAAGAATTCCTTATTTTCACATGGTACCCGTTTTTTTTAAGACAAAGTTTATAGAAATGACAAAAATAATGACTAAGTATTAAACCAAGAAAACAGAAGGAATATATGAATATATGACTGAAAATGTAACGTGTCTGTTTACCAGTGTTCATTTGGACTGGTTTTTGTCAGTATTTTGACTAAAATACAGGACTATTTCAATTATAGTCTAGTTTTAGTCAAACTATGACATTATTTAGGTTCACTAAATATGTTAGATATAGTCGACTAAAATATTCATGATAAGAGTTTAAGCATTTTCTAAATATTCAACTATCATTGATCAACCTGATATAGGGTAATATTAATGTTTGTAAACTGACAGATTTGAAGTAATGAATGCATGAGTCCACATGATCGCATACATGAGTTCTGATTGAATTTCGTCCCATGTGACAAAATTATAGTTTTTATTGGTCGTTAAAAATCTAAATATATTTTTATATTGTAACATGTAGGTTTTTGATTAGTCAGTCAAGTTTTTGTGTAAATTCAGTCGAAAAAAACTATGACAAAAAATTCTTAGTCGACAAAATGAACACTGGTGGCCAGTCGATGTAAAGGTTGTTTAATCCAACATTCACTGAGGAGACATGGATCATTCCTATTGGTTGGACATGTGCTAACTCAGGGTTGTACACTAACTTTTCCAGTGGTGGCACTGGTGCGACTAACTTTCTCAGTTGGTCACACCAGCACAGAATTTGGTCTCACCTTTTTTTTGAGTGGGGGTGGGGAGAGTGTACAGCATAGCCATGCTTGCTAATGAAAAGTTGACTGAACTGGCGTACTGTAGTTTTGTATGAAGTAAAGATTGACAATGACTCGATATATAGTTGCTAAATGTTTTCAGGTTTTAGTGACAATATTAAGTTTTTCAGCACCAAGCAGTGGCTGAAATAACAGGTCATTTCTTTTATATAATTTTAAAATAAGACGTAACAATTTTTTGTTTTTTAAATAACAGCAAAGCGTATTAACAGGTTACATTTATTCTGTTTTTTTATTTTGCAGAAATGCTGTACTTGAATTAACTTAACAGTAGCATAACCAACTTAGCATCTGCATTGCTTCACCCCATGGAATTCAATTCAGAGGGTCCATTTCTTATAGTGGGGTCAGGGGTCTGCAACCTTTATTCTACAAGGAGCCATTTAACCTTATCTCACCTGGATTAAAGTCCTCCTGGAGCCAAAAAATATAATTCTCAATGAAGACAATACAGTGTATTAAATTATATACAGTTAAAATTATATAGAATATTTTTTTATTTAATTTGTTTTGATTTATATTGATAATGTGAAGGGCAACTTAAAAATTGTTTACATGAATACAATGTTATATAAAGAATATTTTTTTTTTAGTTAATGTATTTGAAAGGCTACAAACTTGAATTTGATAACACATGATCATGTGGTCCACACATACTAATTTCTTGCCATACATAAAGCATACATATTTAACCGGCACATTGATGGTTAAATTATTCTGTTCCCACACAAGTGCCACAGGTACAGGAAAGTCTACAGATGTTGCAGGAGGTGAAGTAGGAAGGTGCTGAGTCATTGCATAATGTGTTTTATTTTTAGGTTAACAAATTGTTATATCTTGACTTTATTTGTCATTAATAGTCTCTGTAAAAAAACAAGTATTTATTTCTATATATATATATATATATATATATATATATATATATATAGAAATAAATACTTGTTTTTTTACAGAGACTATTAATTTTTAAGCTATAGGGAGCCATTGCAAAAGAGTCAAAGGGCCTGTTACGGCCCTCGCCATATTATTTAGTGTTCAGTTTGTGCTCTTGTTGTTTGTTTGCTGCTTGGGTTGTGTTTCTGTGACAGAGTGGGATGTCCTTCCCCAATGGAACAACTTTGATGACGCATCCCAGGATTGGCTGCCAGCAGGAGTGGTGGGCAGCCCAGATTGGCTGAGGAAGATGTCACCACTTTCAAAAAGCCAGCGCAAATGTCAGTCGGGGTTCACCAACCTTGACAGCAGCAGCATCACTTTTTGTCCGTATGAAATACTCTGTCTCCGAATCCATTTGTACTTTGATTATTATTTTGGTTAAGCTCGTCACCTGTATATAGAGTGCACTTTATTTCCCTTCTTATATAGGCTGATTTCCTGCGTTTTGTGCAGTTTTCTGTTTCTTAGCATATTCTTGTTTATTGTATTTTGTACATGCTGGGCAGGCCTCTTTTTGTTCAGGAATAAATTTGTGTTAATTTTTGGAACCCGTTGTCGGTGGTTTTAGCAGACGGGTTTAATTTAGATTACATTTTTATGTTGCGTCCTGGAGCTCCTAGACCGGGGCGTAACAGGGCCTCATTAGGCCCCAGAGCCGCAGGTTGCAGACCCCTGCCCTGAGAGACCCACAGCTGAACATCTGGCCTGGCATCATAGTCCATCGGTTCTGGTCCCTCCATGCCGATTCTGATGTGTACATTCTATCACTGAGCTCGGTGGGTTTTTCCTTTTAACGGCTGCTCTCAATGTGAGCATGCACACAGTGAAGGACTCTGTTCATAGTGGACCACGCGCACTCCAAAGGAGCACATTGGTGTTTATACTCTGCATATTCACCGTTGCATTACCCGCAGCCAAGTTGCGTGAACGTGCACCGTCTCCTCACCGCAGCACTGTGGTCAAGCCAGCCTACACTCCGAAATCCTCGGTCAACCTAGCCGCCAGCCAATTTGCAGTGCCTGTTTATAGATGGTTTTACGGTAATCCCGCAGCGCGGAGCGAGAGAGAGAGAAGTGCACTCTGTGGGATGTGATGAAGCGCTCAGCCGCTCCGTATAAAATAATGTCACCCATACATACTCGCACGGATGCGACCAGATAAAATTTTAACTCGCACACACTGAAAAAATACTTGCATATGCAACCATTTTGGTTGCAGTCTCGAGCCCTCTAACTGCTACTTCTGCTAACAGGAAGCAGCGCCCATCAACACCCCAAAGGATGAAGGTTCACTTTTCTTACACTTACTGTTTGTTATGATGCGTTCGCCGTCGGGCCTCCTCAGCATGGTTTTGAAGAATGGTTTGTAACTTGGAAAGCTCACAGTTGGTGGGAATGATGAAGTGTCCCATTTCATGAAGGCTCGGGCTGCTCCGATCCCTGGACAAACACCCAACGGGAAGTGAAAGAGAATCCTTTCACAGTGCTTCAGGTGCACAGAGCACGACGACTCCACCTACTTTTCCACCTGCACGGTTAGGCCCAGCAGGCTCCTCGGGTGCAACCGGAGAGGCTGTGCTATCAGCCGTTTGTGGAAGTTGCTGAGTGTGCTATAGTGCTCAGCCAGAGTTTGGCTCGGCCCCAGCCTGTCCAGGTGAACCACCTGAGCTCCACCAAGGAGAAAGCTGATCCTCTCCTTCAGCCACTCTGTCTGCTGATGCAGGCTGCGGTAACTGGGCAGCTGCTGGAACAGCTGGAAAAACCCAGAGAGAGGACGAGTCAAAGGACAGGCAGCAGCAAATAGCATGTGACAGCAGGAGGAGAGTGGCAGCATTACTCTGATCCACTGGTGATGAACGTCCATGGTTCCCAGCATCACATGTCCACAGGCATTCATCTCAGACTGATCCGCAAACACAACAGTGTGTCCTGAAAGGGCCAACAAAGAGGGCTTCCTTTGGATGTGTCTGATAACGTCTCTTATATTGATCAAAGGTTCAAACTGTGCAGGTCTGTTATAATAGTGACAAACATCCCTATGTGTTATTTACATCAGTGGTTTCCAACATTTTTTCGGGCGTGACCCCAGAGACATTTTCTTATTATCAATTTTTGATCATTTTTGTGATAAAGTGTCACGAGTAGCACTATAGTGACGAGATGTGCCAGATCAGATATTTTTATATTGTAATTTTTTCAACTAGATTTATATTTGAGGAAGTGTAAGTATAGAATACAGTTGTTTGAGATTGTGTGTGGTGTTTTAATTTGAAAAGGAATAATAACTAAAAAGAATTACAAAAATATGTTAAAATGAATTACTCGACATTTCAGGCGACCCCATTTGAATGCCGGGCGACCCCATTGTTGAAAAACACTGGCTTACATGATTTAACACTGAAACACAAACATTATTAGCAGACGAGCTTCGCGTGCAGTGTGATCTTTGAGCTTCTGGACCTTGCAGGTTGATCAGAGCCTCGGGGCTTTGCTGAGACAGTCGGCTCAGACTCTGCAGCTGACAGCATTTGTGATCCACTCCCCATCTACGCTGCCACCTGCAGCACACAGCTGACATCAGCAAAAAGTCAGACATCTCCAGCATCAGCACAGAACCTGCATATTCTCTCTACTGTTAAACCAAGCCTGTCAAGAGTAACGTAATCCTGAGATTTTGCCTTGATTATGGGTGATTGCAAAGTCCACAGGTGATAGTTTTCATTGGGGGCGGAGCCAACAGTGACATAAGGAGCCACTACAGGGCTCTACACAAACTTTTCCAGTGTTGGCAATGAATTTGGTCACACACTTTTGTTTTTTATAGCCATGCATGCTGATGAACAGTTGACTTAACTGGCATACCGTAGTTTTGTATGATATAAAGATTGACAATGACTATGATATTTGCAAAATGTTTTAATGTTTTAGTGTCAACATTATGTTTTTCGGCAACAAGCAGAGGCTGAAATAACAGGTAATTTATTTTATATAATTTTAAAAGAAGACATAACAAAAATGTTTTAAATAACAGCAAAGCATAATAACATGTTACATTCATTCTGTTTTTTTATTTTGCAGAAATGCTGTACTTGAATTAAGTTAACAGTAGCATAACCAACTTAGCATCTGCATTGCTTCACCCCATGATATTAAATTCAGAGGGTCCAGTTCTTATAGTGGGGTCTCCTAACCCTCTTCCCCTGGTCAGGGGTCTGCAACCTTTACTCTACAAGGACCCATTTAACCTCATCTCACCTGGATTAAAGTCCTCCTAGAGCCAAAAAATACCTTCTCTATGAAGACAATACAGTGTATTAAATTATATACAGTTAAAATTATATAGAATAATGTTTGATTTAATTTTATTTTATTTTTATTGATCATGTAAATGGCAACTTAAAAACTATTTAAAATAAAATAAATTGATATCAAGAAATAAAACAGTATCATGCATCTTCAATTTTTTACGCATTCTTTTTTTAGTTAATGTATTTGAAAGGCTACAAAAAGTAAATTGAAGTTTGATAACACATGATCATGTAGTCAACACATGCTAATTGCTAATTTCTTGCCACACATAAAGCATGCATATTAAACCTGCACATTGGTGGTTAAATTAATCTGTCTCCACACAATTAAAATCTCTATTTTCTTCCAAAATAGTGTTTTTGTTGGTTTAATTATCTTACCAGGGATTTAAAACTTAAGATTAACCACAGGTGCAGGAAAGTTGATGGTCTGTAGATGTTGCAGGAGGTGAAGTAGGAAGGTGCTGAGTCACTGCACAACATGATTTGTTTTTAGGTGAACAAATTGTTATATCTTGATTTTATTTGTCATTAATCACTAATAGCCTCTGTAAAAATACAACTATTTTTTTTAAAGCTATAGGGAGTTATTGCATAAGAGTCAAAGAGCCACATTAGACTCCAGAGCCCCAGGTTGCAGACCCCTGCCCTGGGAGAACCACAGCTGAACATCTGGCCCCTCAATGCTGATTCTGATGAGGTCCTCCTTTTTGGTGTGGAATTGTGTATGCGCTGCGCGTGTATGCTCTCTACTCCAATTGGCGCATTCTTCCTCTCCCCACAGGTCTGATAAACCCGCCCCACGTCCGCTCTGTTGCTCCACGTGCCCGAACACCTGTCCCCAGTGTTGGTGACGCAGCAGCTGTGTATGTTTGTCCCAGTGTCAGTGAACGCAGCACGGGCCTTGTCCGTCCCTAGTGTTGTTGCAGCAGCTGTGTGTTTGGGGACATGGCGACGTGTGTAGTGTCCACGTTGGACCTGATTCACAGGAGGACGAGGAAGTTTCCTCCTTTTCAATTTTCAAAAACAAGTCATCCTACGCACTCGCACAGAGGCGACCAATTTGGTCGCAGTTTCGTGTCCTGCACTAAAACGTCACAAACCTCCATTCCCAGCCAATAGCAAAAGTTGATTGTAATAGCCTGGTTTCAACCCATAGAGGACAGTCACTCTTACATTTTTACAAGATATAACAAATTAAAATACTTTGACAAAAATGTCAAGAGTTGGACTAGGATTAATCAATAAAACTATTTTATAATAAATACATTTGTTTTCAGCAGAAAAACATGGTTTGTGGATTTAGTTACATTTTAAATACTGTTCAATGAAAAATATTTACTTATCTACACACCTAACCAGTGCAGCGATACAGTGTGCAATGGTTCAGTGAGCAATAATGTAGTGCTAAAGTGATTCAGTGATACGGAGAAGCAATGTGCAGAGAAGTAGTGTGTAGTGCTACAGTAATAAAGTGATTCAGTGTTGCAGTGATGCAGGTGTGATAAGTTGTGTGTAGTGTGTAGTGACTTAGTGATGTAGTGTGTAGTGACTTAGTGATGTAGTGTGTAGTGACTTAGTGATGTAGTGTGTAGTGACTTAGTGATGTAGTTAATTAAGTTAATTAATTGCTGCAGCGATTTAGTGATCTAGTGCAGTGGTTCCCAAATGGTGTGCCACAGCACAGTCAAGTTTGGGTGTGCCTTGGGATTTTGTGACAACCAAACATTATTATTTAGGGCCCTAAAAAATCGACGTTCACGGAATCGCCGACAGGATCACGGAATCAACCAATGAAAACAGAATCTACTGTTGAACGTGGAAATGGACAGAATCGGCATGAAATGCTGTCACTGTGAGGCAAGGAACGTTTTTTATGAGGATCATCATAGGTTAATGATAGCTTTTGATACTGTCAAATATTCTGGCCCCCTAGTGGTGAAATAACTGATGCATCCTTGCGTCCATTTGTTTTTGTTTAATCATTACGGTCTGGAATGATATCATCAAGATCATTTAAATTAGGTTAATCTAACATAAGTTGATCAAAATGTAATCAATAAACCTGATCAGATTCAGCAAACCATTGATCTCAGAGGGGAAATTGCAATTGCGTGACAATAATGCAGCTCTCATACATCTTATGACATATCAATAATTAAAAAGGAGCAGTCAGAATAATCCATGTTACTACTACTTTATTTTTTACATGAATTTGTCAAATGATTTTGTTTAATTATGTTTTTTTTTTTTTTAATTAGTATTTATTTTTTTTCCTCACAAGAGTTAAAAACTAATATTTTCTGAAAAATTTAAATATTTCTGAAAACACGGAATTTAAAAAAATTTATGTGGAAAACACAGAATTTGGGAAAAAATAAAACTGATTTTATAGGGCCCTAAGTATTACAATATACAACTACACAAAAATAATTATTTTTTTAATTTACTACTTTTCATGCACTCATTTCATAATACAAAGGCAATTAAAAAAAAAAAAAAGTTAATAAATATTTCATGAGTAATATAGATGTCTGTCACATTTTATTTGACATTAGTAAATAATTATGCACATTTACAGATATTGTACATGATATGAGTGATAACACGTGTTATAAAGGCTATTTTGCACAATAGGTGTGCCTTCAGATTTTTACTTGTCCTTTGGTGTACCTTGGGCACAAAAAGTTTGGGAACCACTGATCTAGTGCTGCAGTGAGGGAGTGTGCAGTGATAAATTGTGACAGTGGTGCAGTGATGTGCAGTGTGTTACCTGATGTCCTCTAAGTGAAACTTGTGGAAGAGCTCCGTCTTCAGTCTGTTAAGCTCATCTCTCCGAGGCAGACTCACCTTGTGTTTGTGTGTCGCCTTCGGCTCGTTGTTGCTCAGCCACAGGCTGAGGAGGAAATGGTAGAAGAATCATATGAGCTGGTTTTCCTGATGCCCATATGTGCAAGTAGAAGAGCAGCCTACCTGAGTGTAGGCCCTACACTCCTGGCCTGCTGCATCTCTTCCTCTGGGTCACTGAAGCCAGTGAAGCTGTAGTAGCTTTTGTCCCATTTGATGGGTCTGTAGAAAGTACGCTGGGCCTCAAGAGGCCTTGTGGGCGTCTCAGAAAGGGCCTTCATGTGCTCCACTGGTAGGCTACAGGATGTTAACACATTCATCACTGTGCTCAAAACATCCTTTGTGCTCAGGGTGAAACTCACAAAGCGGAACCCTGAAACCCCGAAAAGGGCATTACTCCTCTCCCTCAGAGTGTGACATGTAGTATCAGTAACAGAGAGTACCTGAGGTCAGGAGTTGCTGCTGCTCCATGCTGCTCTGCTTAATCTCCCTCACATAAAAGGTCAGCTTCATGGGCTTTGGAAAATGAGAGCCAGGGCGCTCCAGGTTTTCCAGATAGCCATTAAATCTCTTCAGTGAATTTTCATTGATCTCCTGAAAAAGAGAGTACACGAGAAGTTTCCAGGAACATGTAAAATAGCTTTTTATAAAAAAAACTAAAAAATAAATAATGTGCAGCTTGTAAATACAGATTTCTGACATTAGAAAAACAATGCTCGGATTTAACCCAACACCAACTCAAAACAGCCTTCGCTTTACTTATATACATTCATAACAAAACAGTTATTATAACTAGACAAATTTGCATTGATGCGAGTGGGAATGCGAAAAAGGATTCTCCAACTCCTTTGGCTGTATGTGTTTATTGTCAATGACCACAAGTTTGTACACATTACCAAAAGCTTAGATATATGTAGGCAGTACTCAGAGAGCATGAACAGCATTACGTTAAGTCATTGAGGATTTAACAAAGTTATTTAGAGTCAGAGTTACAGACAGGGCAAGATTCAAATCAGGTTCCCTTTGATGATTGAGTGTTCAAAGGATGGCAGAAGCAGGCGCTGATCACACTGAGCTAAAGCTGCCCATAGAAGTCTGAGGGTTAAATGCTAAGCATTCTCACTAAAAGTATAATTATAAGAAAGACAGGTTATAGCAACATTTTAAACTATAAATTATGGCTGTAGCTGCAGCATTAAAGCTTTAACAGGAGTTTCCCTCAAAGTTTATATAATACATTTATTATGTCAGAGTTTAACCTGTACAATGTACAGTAAATAGTGAACAGCACTTTGAAAGTGGACAGCATTTCAGTGCTAAAATTGTGTCTTAAAAATTGACAGATATAGCAGTTTACAGTAAAAGCATAAAACCTAATATTACATTAAAGTAAAAATGTTAGCATTTTTTATTTTAGCAACAAATTACATAACAGCATTGTCACTAAGCAGCAACATTTTCACATTTGAGTAGTGTAGATTGGTTAAAGAATTGGTGGAGTAGTAGCAAGTTAAAATATGTACGGAAGTACAGTACAATAGTAATATGATAAAATTGTTTTAATTTTCAAGAAAATTATCTGTGAATACACTCGAGATTTCTTTAACATTGTCACTCAATTTTGGTTTTTAAATCCACTTTAAACACTCACTTATTGACATTGTTGGAAAAGTTTGGTGCATTGCATTGTTGAATGTAAAGTCCTGTAGATTAATACATATAAGTGTTTTTGATTCATCCCTCCTTTGATTTCTTGTGTTTCATCTCCAGACAAGGAGGACAGTGATTAGTTGACTCCATTTTTGTTCTAGTTTGTTCCCAGTATTCCTTGTGATATCCTCACTCCACCACACATTTAATTTGGAGCAGCTTCAGATATTTCGTATAAACCCTAAAATAAACATCCACCATTGTTTTGTCACAACTTTCAGTAAAAACACCAGAAATGTGTTCGGGAGTCACTTTGTCAGAGTTTTTGTGGCAAACACAAGAAATCATAGTAAGAATAAAGTAAAAACACTTCTATCCATCTGTCTATGGGACTCCACATCCCACAATGCAATGGACCAAACTTTCCAAAAATGACAGAAGGACAGCATTTACAGTGAAGATCAAAATAAACTTTGGAGCAACATTTCAACCTATTACATGATTTTTTTTTTTTTGTGAGCAAATGATCTTTGATTTATTTATGAGGCCTAAACTTTGTCTCTAACTAATTAAAAAATTATCATCTCCAGGAATTTAAAATACTATTTCAAATCCTTTTCATCACGTTGCTTGTTTTGGTGGTGGCTGCCTCATGTGAGGTCCCCACTTAATGTGTCCAACATTACCAGCTGTGTTGTTTGGATTAATTAGTTACTGGTCCAACATTATTACATTTCTCATTTCATTCAGCTGTTAAACTTAATATTTCTAACTGAGACAGTGTTGCAGATTAATGAATCTCTATTCAGAAAATAAAAATAAAAACATTTATGAATGATCTTATAATGTGAATGAAGCCTCTGTGCTTAAATATAGAACTGGATTCAGATTTTTGGGACTTACTCGTTCTCGAGGATATTGACCAAAGAAATCTGGATGAACAGCAAAGTAAAACGGTCTGAGAGCATTGACAGCCTCTGCGCCCGTCAGAGCTCTGTGCTGGACTATACATGCAGCCACATGCTTCTTCTGAAGTCTGCAGAAATAACACAAAAGTAACCAGTGTCAGTGTCTTATTTTTGCTTTGCTGAATACGCTCTTTCTTTAATCATATATAAAACTGTAAGAGATATCTGCTTGTCCTCAAAATGTGCTTTCTCTCCTCATTGTACTGCAACACTGCTTGTAAATAAGATCTGTTCAAAGCACAGAAAACTCCAAAGTATCGTCAACACTCATCAAGGATCATTAGTTTCTTTGTGACATCATTCATGGCAAGCCGTTTTAAGTTTTAACATTTAAAAACAATGTTACATTGTCCAGAATTAACATTGTTGTTGAGCTGAATCTCAGAAACTGATCATAACTCCACTTCCCAGAGTGCACCTGTAGGAGGAAACAGGCTGCTTGTCACCTGATCACTGAGTTAGGGAACCTGAGAGGACTGTGGCTGCATCCGAATAGTCCCCCCTATCTTCTTCCTATCCACTGTTCCTTCACCCCCGGAAGTGTTTAAGTGGCAGCCGTGATAAAGAGTGTCCAAGTTCTCTTTAAGCCCAGGAAAAGAGGCTCCATGCTTCCTTTTTTTTACCTCCTTTAGCCTAAGAAACACTAATGCATCCTTTACCAAAGGAGACAAAATAATGCTGACCCACAATTCCTTGCGGCGACAACATTTAAAAGGAAACACACACACTCACAATGACCGTACCAATGAAATCAATCAATCAATCAATCAATCTTTATTTGTATAGCGCCAAATCATAACCAATGGTATCTCAAGGCACTTTACAGTAGAGCAGTCTTAAGGACGGACTCTTCATTTTATGGATACACACATATGCATATATACGTATATACACATACATATGTATCCCACACCCAACATGAATTCATCATGGCGGCAAGGAAAACCTTCTGTTAAGCAGCAGGAACCTTGTGTGGATCCCATTCCTATGATGAACAGCCATCCACGTTATGCTGTGTTGGGTGTGTGTAGAGAAAAGGGTGGAGACAGAGCCGCTGAGTCTCTGTAACTCCACACTGAGGATCCCACGGACCTGCAAGACAAAAGCCAGAAGGAGTACAGGAGCAAACACACAAGGGAAGAAGCAGACATAGAGGGAGTGTTTGAAAGAGGAATGGGACCCTCTCCGGTCCCTCTCTAACCTAAATGACCTCTCTCTTAACGCCCTCTCCAACCTCTCTCCAACCGAGCATGCCAGACCCCCCCCCCCGGCAGTCTATGCCTATTGCATCTTAATTATGAGCTATGAGCTGGTTCCTAACTAAAAGCTTTATCAAAGAGGAATGTTTTGAGCCTAACCTTAAAGGTAGAGAGGGTGTCTGCCCCCCGAACCGTGGTTGGTAGATGGTTCCAGAGAAGTGGGGCCTGATAACTGAAAGCTCTTCCTCCTATACTACTTTTAGAGATGAATGGAACAACGAGTAGTCCAGCATTTTGAGAGCGTAGTGTTCTGGGGGGATTGTATGGCACTACAAGCTCCTTGAGATAGACTGGTGCCTGTCCATTTAGGGCTTTATAAGTGAGAAGAAGAATCTTGAATTCTATTCTATATTTTATGGGAAGCCAATGCAGAGAGGCTAATACAGGAGTAATGTGATCTCTTCTCCTAGTTTTAGTCAGTACACGTGCTGCAGCATTTTGAACCAGCTGAAGTGTCTTAAGCGACTTGCTCGGGCAGCCTGCTAAAAGAGAATTACAATAATCCAGTCTAGAGGTAACAAAAGCATGGACTAGTTTTTCGGCGTCGCCCTGAGACAGGATAGGTCTGATTTTAGCAATGTTACGGAGATGAAAGAAGGCAGTTCTTGAATTTTGTTTTATGTGAGAGTTGAAGGATAAATCCTGAAAAAATAGAACCGTAAGGTTTCTAACAGTTGTGCTTCGTGCCAAAGTAATGCCATCTAGGGCAGTTAGGCTAGCATCGGTTTCTCTAAGGTGTCGTGGGCCCAGTACAATGACCTCAGTCTTATCTGAGTTAAGAAGAAGAAAATTTTGGTCCATCCAGGCCCTAATGTCCTTTAGACAGGCCTCAAGTTTAGATAGCTGATTTGTCTCAAATGGCTTCATTGATACATTGTTGGGTATCATCAGCATAGCAGTGAAAGTTAACAGAGTATTTTCTCATAACATTACCATATAGATGCAGAAGAGGATTGGACCTAGCACAGAGCCCTGAGGAACCCCGTAGCTTACTTTAGTGTACACAGAAGACTTATTATTCACGTGTACAAACTAATACCTATCAGATAGGTAGGACTTAAACCAGTTTAGGGCAGTCCCTGTGATTCCAAGTAATTCCTCTAATCTCTCTAGTAGAATATAGTGATCTATAGTGTCAAAAGCTGCCCTAAGATCTAATAAAACCAGCACTGAGAGTCGTCCTTCATCTGAAGCCCAGAGTAGATCATTAGTTACTTTAACTAAAGCAGTCTCTGTGCTGTGTTGAGCTCTAAAACCTGACTGGAAGTCCTCGAACAGGCTGTTGTTTTGAAGGAAGTCACAGAGCTGAGCCGGCACAACTTTCTCAAGAATCTTTGAAATAAAAGGAAGATTAGATATAGGCCTGTAGTTTGCTAAAGTGCTGGAATCAACAGTAGGTTTTTTGAGAAGGGGTTTGATTACAGCTACTTTAAAGGACTGTGGCACGTAGCCTATTGATAGGGATATATTTATTGTATCCAACAAAGATGGGCAGACAAGGGGAACAACTTCTTTAAACAGTTTAGTTGGGATCGGCTCTGAAAGGCAGGTCGAGGGTTTGGTGGATGAAATAATAGAGTTAAGTTCCTGAAGTCCTATATGTGTGAAACAGTTTAGGTTAGGCCTATTTACATTTAATGGTACAGCAGGCCCAGGTGAAGGCCGGGAGTGACTAATTTTATCTCTAATCTTATGAATTTTATCGTTAAAAAAAATGTCATAAAGTCCTCACAGCTGAGGGCTAGAGGAATCATGGGCTCAATAGAGCTCTGACTTTGTGTTAGCCTGGCTACAGTGGTGAAAAGGTACCTCGGATTATTTTTATTTTCTTCAATTAGTGAGGAGTAGTATGTAGATCGAGTATGTCGTAAGGCTGTCATGTATTTACTATGGCTTTCTTGCCAGAGTATTCGTGACTCCTCTGTTTTATTGGAGCGCCACATTCTCTCTAATTTACGGGTTGTTTGTTTGAGTGTGCGAGTTTCAGAGCTAAACCACGGAGCTTTCCTCTGACGTTTAATAATTTTTTTCCCTCAATGGGGCAATTGAGTCCAAGGTGGATTTTAGTAGACTAGCAGAGCTATCGACAAGCAGATCCAGTTGAGAGGGGTTATAATTAATATCATAGTTATTTATTGGATGGTGCACTGAGTTTAAGGCAGCAGGAATGGCCTCTTTAAATTTAGCCACAGCACTATTGGACAGATTTCTACTCGTAACTATTTTATTGCACAGTGCGAGATCCTCTAGGATAATGTTAAAAGATATTAAAAAGTGATCTGATAGCAGAGGATTTTCAGGGTAGACTTTTAGTTCATTAATATCAAGGCCATATGTTAGAACAAGATCAAGAGTATGATTTAAACGATGAGTAGCTTCATTAATAGTTTGAAAAAAGCCAACGGAGTCTATTAGGGACATAAAGGCTGAGCTCAGGCTATCACTATCTTTGTCAACATGGATATTAAAATCTCCTACTATCAGTATTTTATCAGAACTGAGGAATAAGTTTGATATAAACTCAGAGAATGCTGATAAAAATTCAGAATAAGAGCCTGGAGGACGGTAAATTATCGCAAATAAGACTGGGTGGCAGGTTTTTGATTTGGTATGAGATAAATTTAGAACCAGGCTTTCAAAGGAAGTGTAATTGGCCTTTGGTTTAGGATAGATTAGGAGAGAGGAATGATAAATAGCTGCTACACCACCTCCACAGCCTGTCTCGTGGCAGATGAGTATTTAGATGGAGCGACCCTTGTGGCGACCAACAGTTCTCCCGCTCTTGTCTCCCCATGTTATAAGTGCTTTTCTTGGACGGGATGAAACTGAAATGAAATTTTGTTGCTCTATTATGTGTGTAATGACAAATAAAGCTATTCATTCATTCATTGTATGAATGGGTATGAATTGTGCATTAATGTTAGTATGTAGCTGTGGCTACACTGTAGCTTACCACTGATGTGACTGATGTGAGTGACTGGTGAGAATGAATAATAGTTTCTGTACACGCTTTGAGTCTCCTTGAAAAAAGCACTATATAAATCCAAGCCATTATTATTATTGTATTCTTTCCAATTATAGTTACATTTTATTTTTTTCCTGGTAAAAGTGGTGCTGCAGGCTAAACCATGCAAGGGAGGGCGGTGCCCTTTGGAGGGTAGGTCCACACCCCCCAGCTTACCTCGGACGCAAAAATTCACATATGTCCGCCAGCAGGTGGCGCTATAACCATGGTCAACGCGTTTTGGCCTATAACTCCCACACTGTCGCACAATGGAAAGAAAAGCCCACAAACAAACAGCAACTGAAAGCTGCTGCAGTGGCAGAGCATTAAACATAATGTGCTCGCACTTGAAAACCCTCAGCCTGACATTTGAAAAATCCTTAAAATATAAACTGTCAAGGAAAATAATTTACCTTGATTTATCATGACCAAGCTAAGCACGGTGAATTTCTAGTTGGAAACGGTTCATTCATTACATTTATAATACCGGTAGGGGAATAAAACTTTATTAAATATGATTAATCACCTGTTTATGCAAATCATTTTATTCCATAGTAGTTTCTGTGACAAACAGATAATTTTTTTTGCCACTAATCTAAAGCCCTGAGTGAATATTACCTTACAGCAAGGTATCAATGGTCCACCTCTCCTTCTTTAAAATCAGTCCACGACAAAGTTTTTTCAAAATTCTCAAAAATGCTGTTTTTTCACCAAAAATTGTCTGACTGGAAAAATGTCTTCATTACTTAGAATCCCCATATTAGTACCAATATTTTGATGCATTAATTGTTGCTGGGTTATGAATTCAGATTTACACCTACATAAAATATCAGAGTCCAAAAATAGACTTTTTTAAAAAAATGCTATTTTTTTGCCAAAAATTATAAGATCGGAAAAATTTTAGCACTAATCTAAAGCCCTGAGTGTGTGTTACCTTACAGCAAGGTATCAATGGTGCACCTCCTTTCCTTTTTTAAAATCAGTCCACGACAATCGTACAATCAACGATAGATTGATGTGATGTTTTAATATCACAATATATCGTCACAGGAGATATCTTTAGACCTTTTATATACAGTATATAAACCAATATTAACAGTAGATATCAGTCTGATATCTACACAAAAATTAAATATTGGATTATATTGACCAAAATGGAAAAAAAAGATATGATAGGGCCCTATAAAATCCACGTTAACGGAATCACGGACAGAATCAATGAAAACGAAATCTACTGTTGAACGCGGAAATGGACAGAATTGCATGAAACAATTCATGTATCGGTTCACGGAGCGAATCCTTTCAACGAATGCGCACAACGCGTCTACATTCGGTCGGCCTAATTTACGGCAGTTCGTGTACTATTCAAAAGTTTGAAACCCTGCTATTTAAAAAAAAATGTACGTGGAAAACACAGAATTTGGAAAGAAAAAAAAAACAGAATTTGGAAAAAAATAAAACAGATTTTATAGGGCCCTAATATACAATATATTTTTTATTTATTTTATTCCCTTGTATTATATTCTTCTGTTTTAGTTTAAAATGTCTGTAACCAACTGATTAATAATAAGTGGCTCAGATTTTCCTCATACCTACAGATCGTATCTTGTCCACCAAGTCATAGAGGGTTTTCACGGCAGGTCATCACTGCATCGTTTTTGGCTGTAACATTCGGTCAGACCGTTTGGTACAGCCAAGCACAACATTTGGAGTTTTACAGACTGCCAAAAGTTATAACAAATCAAGAAGAACAATGTCAAAAGTCATCAGAGGAAAAGAGGCACTTGTGGTTGGCGAAGCTAAACCAGGATCTACAAGGCAAAAATCTGGACAACATCCACATTTGTTTGGCCCATTTCTTGTCTGGTAAGTGCTCTTAGCTAATTTTCTAGTGTGATGATGATAATATAATTCTTATCAAGCTTCTGCATGTGGCATTATTGACTTAATATAATCACATTTAGTAGCCTGCTAAAAGCTACAATGTGCTGTATTTCTCATTGTATTTCAGGTAAAAGGTCTGATCTTTATCAAAAGCATGACCCAGATTGGGTTAGGGTTAAAACCAGGTAGTTGACGATATCAGGATACGCAATAGAAGGAAGACTCTCTGGGTAGTCATTGATCCAAGACGAGGGGGAGCCAACTCGTATGGATCTGCACCACCAATAAACCGTTACTTTTCCAAGTCCTTCTCTGTATGCCTTTGTTTCAGTGTAAATGACTGTGATGTGCATTGTTTTTTAAACTGACATATATTGTTTCTAGAAGTTTATAATGAAAATGTTATTTTTGGATATGGAAAATAAGAAAATAAAAATCACAATAATTTATACCTTACAATTACAATAATTGTAAATTAGCAATATGAATCAAGTCGAGACAAAGCACATCGTCCCAGCCCTAGTATACACACTAACTGTGATGTACTGACAGCTTTCCATCCGCCATTATAAACTACTGACATGTAAGTGACAGGTCGGTGGTCCTACCTGATGGAGCGGTGCAGGAGGACCATAGCAAACATCGTTGAAGCAGCTTTTCAACCTTTACTCCATCCCAGCAGTAACATTAGCCAAGCAGCTAGCTAGCTTCAACCTGAAGTACGCACATAAACAGTAAAACACAGAAAGCTTTGTTTCTAACCTGAACTCCGTCCTGAGAGTCTGTGAATGACACGCAGATAAACTTACATGACTTTGACAGCGAAAAGAAAAACCCTCCAGTTCCTTCCTCTGACCCGCTCTCACGTTCGTCCTGTGAAGGAGGACGTTTGGACCTTTTTATTTTCAC
This sequence comes from Gouania willdenowi, assembly GCF_900634775.1. Lineage (NCBI taxonomy): Eukaryota > Metazoa > Chordata > Actinopteri > Blenniiformes > Gobiesocidae > Gouania > Gouania willdenowi. The sequence goes on from NC_041059.1 coordinate 33,367,103, forward strand.
ATACACAAATAACCTGGGAGGGTCACAGAATCAAAGCGACAACAAACAAACAAAGCTGCTGCTTCTTCTTTGGAGCCCGTTAACAGCTATGATACACACGCTTTACCGCCCCCTGATGGACAGGAGAAGGAAACAGCTAATGGTCATTTGACTATCTGACAAATACACATATAGGCAGTGGTCACTTTGACCAATGTCTTTAATCAGTTGTAAAATTCACAAATAAATATTATCCATCCTCTTGGTTACCTTGTTAGGCTTCTTTATCCATGAAAACAGTGGTATTATTATTTTTGGTGTGGGCGTCTGAGCCTTTTTTTTGTGTCTGTATACCCCTCAAATTATTATTATTATTTTTTTTAAACGGTAAAATTATCTTCAAGGCAGATAGTTGGAAAGCTTGATATGAACCAAATCCTAATAATTGTTAAGTACACATGTGTAAGCAATAGAACTGTAACAGTTCCCCAGGTTTGCATTTAAATTATAAAGGAAAGTTTTTATAGAATTTCCATGCCAAGTACAATTTCAAAGTCAATTATCTGATCTCAATTACAATAACATTACAGATTTTCCCAATTACAATTACTGTTTGAATTTAATCATAATTGTAATTCATTATCAATTACGCGATTACAATTATAATTGACCCCAACCTTGATCCCAACCAATCAAATAATGTAATAACTGATCTTAGTTATAAACGCTTGGGTGAGTGATCATAACTTTTATATCCAAATATTTAAGAGGATATAATCACTGATAACAGTATGGATTGCACACTACAAAAGAGATGAATGGCACAAAACATGTAAGAGAATTTGGTTACCTTTGCCATGTTGTTGCTTGATTCTTGATATTCATTATTCATCAGACTACCATTTCTCAATAATATTCCTCAAAAAGGCAATGTACGATATCAATCTCAATATTTTTAACTTGATAAAGCTTTACAATAAAGACAATTCTGGGTTAAATTTGCTGATGCAAAATGCCACACAGGCACATTCATTAACAGCTGCCACTTTTGGATTTTTCTCCTTTAAGGGACAGCATGTGTTAATGAGTTCTTTTGTGTGGCTTGTTTAGGGGACGGTCTGGGTTAGGACACACTCATTAATCCATCTAACTGGGCTTTTCAATGAAAATGAAAAGTTTTCATGCTGATCTGAGAAGTAGCGACTCATAAAACAAGTATTTTGAATACAAAATGAGCTATACAATAGTGTATAATGTAATTTTCTATATCTCCAAAATAGAAATCTCAATATATCTTGGCTCTTGATTTAACGCCTAACATAAAGTTAAGGTGGTCAGCCTCATGCTATCATCTCTGTCCATCCATAGACTTCAACAAAACTACAAAGTGCTCAGAATGCTTTTAACCTATAGGATAGACTGACCAACATTAGTCTACTGATGGAATCACTCAGTGTAAATGTCGGTACGCGCGTACCAGACTGTGCTATACAATGAGCTTTAGCTTCATCAACCAAAAACATAATCACAGACTGTTTTAGACTTTTACTGTAAAATGCAAATAATGAAAAAAATAAAGAACAAATTATCACCTTATAATGTGGGCGTACTGAGCTCTTGGCCCCCCACCTTTAAATAGGTCTGTTCAGTAATAAAGGTAAACTGAACTGATCAGTGTGTCTAATTATTGTCTGGTGAGTTATTTAAGCAATATCTCAAGAAAGGGAGTGTTGAAATATCAGCACTGGTGTGATTCGGTCGTAGGTATGATTCTCAAACTTTATTAGAATGGCTTTGAGTACATCATTTCTCAAATTTCTGGATCCAAGTACCCCCTTTGTCCAACTACAACACTTTGCTCAGAATACTATAAAAAAACAATGATAGAGCATAATTGAATGAAGGAGCATTAATGCATTTTAAATAATCTAACTTAGTAAATAAGTTGAATAACAGTGCCTCATGAATAGATTTATTTCTATAGTTTTGATCATTTCCGGTCATCACCCGCCTGGTGTGGGACCAAGACTGACAATTTTTAATTTATGTTCTTATCAAGATAATTTCCATCATCAATATTATCATAATCTTTTTAAACTTCAAATTAAACATTGTAAAACCCCATACTTTAAATGCTTTCATTTGTTAATTTTCCACTTTCTCAAGCACCCTCTGTAGTGTCATAGCGTACTCCCATCAAGAAACACTGTCGTAGATAATCACATCAGTGCTGATATTTCAGTCAGCACAATAGCAAAACCTCAAGTGTGATACTGCTTATATACAATAGAGAAAAGTTACAATCAAGTACTTTGTGGGGAGCAACAGCTACGTTCACTTTAGAGTTGTGCAAGAAAACTACGACGTATTGAATCTTTTTTGTCTCACATTTGACAACGCACCGTTAGCCCCTCCTCCTACCTGTGATAACAGATATCTGCAATATCAATTTGCCTAGTCGGAACTCAAGATTACAATGTAATTACATTGTGACTAGTTACAATTAAAGTTAAAGATATTTTGAATTTGAGATATCTCTAACCACAATTAATTTATTTTTATCTCTAACTTGATAATTGATATCTGCAACTAAATTTTGACTATCCATAACTCCATTTAGAGATATCTATGAGTGCATTCTGACTAGGTGTAATTCTAGTTCAAGATATCTATGACTTCATTTTGACTAGTTAAAACGTAATTTAAGATATCTATAAATGTCACTAAAGATATCTTTAATGGATGGGAGTTGAAAATATCTTGATTTCGAATCATGACCAGTCAGAATGCACTTGTAGATATCTCTAAATGGAGTTATGGATAGTCATAATTTAGTTGCAGATATCCAGATCTCACATTGCGCCTATCCATAACTGAATTAAAGATATCTGTAATGACAAACCCCATACACATCAACGGGGAAAGTGACGTCATTTATCTTAGGATGAATTACGTTGTGGATATCTGACATTACAATTGTGGATAGGAAGAATGAGATTGTAGATATACAAAATGTTGATTTTGACTAGGAAGAATTATATTGCAGATATCTGTATTACATACCAGACTAGCTATTAAATGTTAAAAGCGCTTGCCATACTTTGTATGTAATTTGAACGTACGAACATTTTGTGACGCACCCGGTGTGAACGCAGCATAGTCTGCGAATGCGGATCACTGCAGTGTCGCATTCCATTCATAATCCAAACTCATTGAAGACGCATTTAATATGTAATATGAACAATCATTTAAAAAAAAAAAAAAATCTGAATTGTACATTAAGACCTGCAGTGTGAACGTAGTGTGTGTTATGGGTGTAGTTAGCCCAAGATGTAATGGTAATTAACAATATTTAGATCAGCTGTACAGTGGAGTGATATGATCCGTAAATCTCCTGTTGTTACTCTAGATCAGCTTTCTTGGAATGTCTGTTATCCAATCTAATTACTTGATCGGCACTAACTATTGTACAGTGGTATGAAAAAGTTTGGGCACCCTTGTAAATGTTCATGATTTTCCTTAATAAATAATTGGTTGTTTGGATAACAAATTTCAGTTAAATTTATCATATAGGAGACAAACACAGTGATATTTGAGAAGTGAAATAAAGTTTATTCGATTTACAGAAAGTGTGCTAGAATTATTTAAACAGAATTAGGCATGTGCATAAGTTTAGGCACCCTTGCATCTTATTGATTTTAATACTCTTAGCACTAATTATTGGAACTCAAAATTGTTTTGGTAACCTCAGTGATCCTTGATCTCCATACACAGGTGAATCCAATCATGAGTCAGGGTATTTAAGTAGGAAAATTCTAGGTGTTTCCTCTTTGCATCTTCTCTGATTAGTGGCAACATGGGAGCCTCAAAACACCTCTCAAATGACCTGAAAACAAAGATAATTCAACATCATGGTTTAGGGGAGGGATACAAAAAGCTATCCCAGCGATTTAAGCTTTCAGTTTCAACTGTGAGGAACATTGTGAGGAATTGGAAGACCACAGGCACAGTTCTAGTTAAGGCCCGAAGTGGAAGACCAAGAAAGATCTCCGAAAGGCAGCGGCGCAGGATGGTGAGAACAGTCACAGTCAACCCGCAGACCAGCTCCAAAGACCTACAACATCAGCTTGCTGCAGATGGTGTCACTGTGCATCGTTCCACTATTCAGCGCACTTTACACAAGGAGATGCTGTATGGAAGAGTAATGCGGAAAAAGCCTTTTCTCTGCACACGCCACAAACGGGGTCGCTTGAGGTATGCTAAAGCACATTTGGACAAGCCAGCTTCATTTTGGAACAAGGTGCTGTGGACTGATGAAACTAAAATAGAGTTATTTGGGCATAACCAGGGGCGTTATGCATGGCGGAAAAAGAACACAGCATTCCAAGAAAAGCACTTGCTACCTACAGTAAAGTTTGGTGGTGGTTCCATCATGCTGTGGGGCTGTGTGTCCAGTGCAGGCACTGGGAATCTTGTTAAAGTTGAGGGGCGCATGGATTCCTCTCAATATCAGCAGATTCTGGAGAACAATGTCCAGGAATCAGTGACAAAGTTGAAGTTGCGCCGGGGCTGGATCTTTCAACAAGACAATGATCCTAAACACTGCTCAAAATCTACTAAGGCATTCATGCAGAGGAACAAGTACAACATCCTGGAATGGCCGTCTCAGTCCCCAGACCTGAATATTATTGAAAATGTATGGTGTGCTTTAAAACGGGCGGTCCATGCTCGGAAACCATCAAACCTGACTGAACTAGAGATGATCTGCAGAGAAGAATGGTCCAAAATACCTCCCACCAGAATCCAGACCCTAAGATCAAGGATCACTGAGGTTACCAAAACAATTTTGAGTTCCAATAATTAGTGCTAAGAGTATTAAAATCAATAAGATGCAAGGGTGCCTAAACTTATGCACATGCCTAATTCTGTTTAAATAATTCTAGCACACTTTCTGTAAATCGAATAAACTTTATTTCACTTCTCAAATATCACTGTGTTTGTCTCCTATATGATAAATTTAACTGGAATTTGTTATCCAAACAACCAATTATTTATTAAGGAAAATCATGAACATTTACAAGGGTGCCCAAACTTTTGCATACCACTGTATAATCTCTTCAGTTTACACGTTAACAGTCTGCCAGCATTCTTTCCTTCCTGCTTGTGCTAAGCCTGGATTATGGATTTTAATTCTTTATATTTATCAAAAATAATGGTTTGTTCCTCCTTGGTGAGTAAATTGCTCTGCAGGGTTTCTCCATGTTTGTGATTGGTCAGATGCAGCAAACTCCACCTCTTTTTTGTGAGCGTGCACTGATCCAGGTATGAATCACCTGACTTAAGTTAAGGTGTTAATAACCATGCAGCTTCATAGTACAAATGATCTGGAATATTGAATTTTGGTTAAGTCAAGTCTGGATATGTTTATCCAGCTCTGTAGAACAGCTTGGTATCTTTTTCCTGTTGTTTTGTCTATTTTTCTGCCATGTTTGTTGGATTTTGGAGTCTTTTTGTTACCCATGTATGCCTTAGCTAGTTGTGTTCACACTATTGTCTCAGTGTGTGTCTGTGTTTATTTCTATGTTTTTTCACACTCAGTCTTGTGTGTCTTGTGTTTATTGGGTAAGAGAGTGAAGTAAGGTGTTAAAAACTGTTACACAGTGTTTAATATCTTAATATCAAAAGTTGAAGTTGCAGCTTCAGATGAACAGTTGCATTTTCTTTCAATTGTGCCCTCGTAAAGTAATTTACCATCCAAAGTGACTATTTTAAAAGACAGGGTAGAAATACCAATTTTACCTAATATTAAAGTGTTTAAAAAGTATGAATGCTTGTTTAGATACACAGTTTTATAATTCAACTGGTCACATGAGGGCAAAATTTCTGTGGTACAAAGTAATTTTGGGGTTTGCAATGTGCAAAAATGCAGGTAATTGTATCAATGTATTGTGACATCCTCAGAATCTGTGTGCCCTTACAGTACAGCATGAACATTTGCTTCCATGCTGACCCAAAACATTTAAACATGCTCAATTTTGCATTTGGCGAATGTGGTTCCTTATGATTGTGTGAAAGAAAAACTAGAGAAAAGCAAACATTTTTTAAACCTATTTTAGATTAGTGGGTCTAAGAGGGTTAATAACTGTCTGATGTGCAATTCAAGGGTCACTGTGGTTTACTTTTGTTGAGAGAATTAGTTGAATGTTACCGTTTATTAACAGACTTTGTCCCTAAAGAAAAAAAAAAAAACTTCCAGAACAACATAATTGTATCAGCATATAAGATGAGATAAGATAACCGTCTTAAGAAATATTAACTTTGAACTTTTTTTAGGAGGAGGTGATAAATAATCAACTAAAGCGGTAAATGATAAAATGTCTATGGCACATTAGGTAATGGGATCAACAACAGACACAGAGCTGTGTCTGCAGCACAGACAATAGCACAAACTCAACTGCTTTTAATGGATGCTAATATGACAGCACTGCTTTATAGTATATTGCCTCAATTATCATATGACGCTTAACAGAAATAGATCTCACCATTGCAGGATCTTATTCTACTAAATAATTAAGACCATGCAAATATTTAAAACTTCTGCTTCAATATTTAAGGGCAATGGAATGAAAGCCTGGCATTAACACCATGAACAAGCTATACCTTATCAACGTGTAGATCTAATTCACTTCGATGCAGTTTCTTAACCCTTGATTGGTTCTAGGTTCTTGATTCATGTTTCTGTTGATCAATTTGCATTCTTTTTAGTCCTTGAACAAAAGATGAAGACTCAAGTCACAAATTTGATGACTGTAGATTCGACTTGCCAAAATAATGAAAGACTTGCAACTCCACTCAGACATGAAACCAACTGATTTGTGGCTTAACTCGAACTTGAGCCTATTGGCTCAGGATGAATTGACAGGGGCAATTCTAGGTTTCTGCACATGCAAAATTTTTCATTATGCCTTACCTAAATAAACAAAATACGCTCTTTATTATAGCTTTAAATAGCTACTTATCTTCTGTACTGCTTATCCCCAGACATATAAAGTAAAATGAATAAATGTGAGACAAGTGACTGTCTTCGTTCGTTTATCTTGTACTTTAAGTCTCCGTACTATTAACTGTTACTCTACATTTATTGTCTTTCTTTGTTCATTTCTTGTTTGTATTTCTTTTTATCTTCACTCTGCACTTGTCTTTCTTCATCCCCTGTTGCTATCTGACTGTTTCTTTCTTCTTTATTTGGGCCTTTGTCCTTTGAGCATAAGTGGGCAACTCCTTAACTTTCAGAAACTGGTGGAATTTCAAAGATAAAGCAAATATTAGTGGAGTTAGTGTTTTAAACTAATGTGTTCTCGAGATGCGTTCATAGTCCCTGGGAAACCAAAACAATTGATTAATTTATAAAATATCCCCGGTAATTTGGGACGTATGGTCACCCTAATGTTGTTGGCATCACAAAAGGAGGAGAATACAGAGATCTGTTGTCGTGCGGTAAACAAGGGGCATTCAAGGACCGTGAAATTTTTTTTTTCCTTTCAAAAAACATATACACTACCGGTCAAAAGTTTTAGAACACCCTAATTTTTCCAGTTATTTATTGCAATTCAAGTGGTACAAGTCCAATGAATAACTTGAAATGGTACAAAGGTAAGTACTTAGCAGCCAGAGGTTAAAAAATAAAAGTTTGGTTACCCAAATCTGAAAAATTTTGTACATTTCAGAATTATACAAATAAGCCTTTTTCGGGGAAGATGAAGTGGGTTAACAATTTAAAGTTGTTCTGCAGCAATGAAGGTTGAATCAGCCTTGAAAGCTGGTGCTATAATTCCTTTTTATTTTTTTTGATTACTTTCAAGCCCGTCTCCTTAAAAGCAGTGTTGGAACACACTGTGGTACCAGACCCTCATGAGCATCAGGTGAACAGTATTGTTCACAGTGTGCAATGACACAATAAACTGAATAATTTTCAGTAAAAAAAATGGAATTTGAATAAAAAAGCCTAGCGACAACACTGCTTCCTACCCTTCCATGAAAATAAAGATTTGATATAATGCAATTATTATTAATGAGCAATAAGTCTGCCCAAACCCCTGTGGGACAGCACTTTGCTGTCCAAAGTCAAACTGGACTTTGATTGACAGGTCCACCTTTAAACAGATTCTTGAGAAAGTTGTGGCGGCTCAGCTCTGTGAATTTCTTCAAAACAACAGCCTGTTCGAGGACTTCCAGTCAGGTTTTAGAGCTCAACACAGCACAGAGACTGCTTTAGTTAAAGTAACTAATGATCTACTCTGGGCTTCAGATGAAGGACGACTCTCAGTGCTGGTTTTATTAGATCTTAGTGCAGCTTTTGACACTATAGATCACTATATTCTACTAGAGAAATTAGAGAAATTACTTGGAATCACAGGGACTGCCCTAAACTGGTTTAAGTCCTACCTATCTGATAGGTACCAGTTTGTACACCTGAATAATAGGTCTTCTGTGTACACTAAAGTAAGCTACGGGGTTCCTCAGGGCTCTGTGCTAGGTCCAATCCTCTTTTGTATTTATATGATCCCCCTTGGTAATGGTATGAGAAAATACTCTGTTAACTTTCACTGCTATGCTGATGATACCCAACTGTATGTATCAATGAAGCCAGGTGAGACAAATCAGCTATCTAAACTTGAGGCCTATCTAAAGGACATTAGGGCCTGGATGGACCAAAATTTTCTTCTTCTCAACTCAGACAAGACTGAGGTCATTGTACTGGGCCCGTGACACCTTAGAGAAACCTATGCTAGCCTAACTGCCCTAGATGGCATTACTCTGGCACAAAGCACAACTGTTAGAGACCTTGGGGTTCTATTTGATCAGGATTTATCCTTCAACTCTCACATAAAACAAACTTCAAGAACTGCCTTCTTTCATCTCCGTAACATTGCTAAAATCAGATCTATCCTGTCTCAGGTCGACGCCGAAAAACTAGTCCATGCTTTTGTTACCTCTAGACTGGATTATTGTAATTCTCTTTTAGCAGGCTGCCCGAGCAAGTCGCTTAAGACACTTCAGCTGGTTCAAAATGCTGCAGCACGTGTACTGACTAAAACTAGGAGAAGAGATCACATTACTCCTGTATTAGCCTCTCTGCATTGGCTTCCCATAAAATACAGAATAGAATTCAAGATTCTTCTTCTCACTTATAAAGCCCTAAATGGACAGGCACCAGTCTATCTCAAGGAGCTTGTAGTGCCATACAATCCCCCCAGAACACTACGCTCTCAAAATGCTGGACTACTCGTTGTTCCATTTGTCTCTAGAAGTAGTATAGGAGGAAGAGCTTTCGGTTATCAGGCCCCACTTCTCTGGAACCATCTACCAACCACGGTTCGGGGGGCAGACACCCTCTCTACCTTTAAGGTTAGGCTCAAAACATTCCTCTTTGGTAAAGCTTTTAGTTAGGAACCAGCTCATAGCTCATAATTAAGATGCAATAGGCATAGACTACCGGGGGGGTCTGGCATGCTCGGTTGGAGAGAGGTTGGAGAGGGCGTTAAGAGAGAGGTCATTTAGGTTAGAGAGGGACCGGAGAGGGTCCCATTCCTCTCTCAAACACTCCCTCTATGTCTGCTTCTTTCCTTGTGTGTTTGCTCCTGTACTCCTTCTGGCTTTTGTCTTGCAGGTCCGTGGGATCCTTAGTGTGGAGTTACAGAGTCTCAACAACTCTGTCTCCACCCTTTCCTCTGCACACACCCAACACAGCATAACGTGGATGGCTGTTCATCATAGGAATGGGATCCACACAAGGTTCCTGCTGCTTAACAGAAGGTTTTCCTTGCCGCCATGATGAATTCATGTTGGGTGTGGGATACATATGTATGTGTATATACGTATATATGCATATGTGTGTATCCATAAAATGAAGAGTCCGTCCTTAAGACTGCTCTACTATAAAGTGTCTTGAGATACCATTGGTTATGATTTGGCGCTATACAAATAAAGATTGATTGATTGATTGAAGATTAAACAAACTGACAGCCAATCAGGTAGCAGCTGAAAAGATCAAAAGATCAAGCCGGGCTGAGACGTGTGCATACTAGCTTTGGATTTAAAGATTAGACTGTGATAAATAATTGGTTTGGAAAAATTGTTCTACTTCCCAGTATGTTTATTGTTTGTTTGGTTAACAGAGGAGCTGGAAATCTTAAAATCTAAAACAATGTGGTACATTATGTACTCATGACTTGTTCAGACTTGGAAATGAAAATTGAGAACTTTTAAGTTGACTTGGGACTTAAGTTTCTAGGTGTAGTTTTAAATGAAAATCGAAATTGGAAAGCTCATATTGATTATGTAAAAAGAAAGGTCAGCAAAAGTATTGGCATTTTATATCAAGTTTGAGATTTGTTTGAGTGCAACTTGTTGAGTATGCTTTATTCCTCGATGATTCTCCCGTATTTCAGTTATTGTACTGAAGTCTGGGGTAACATCAGTACCACAAAGCCATGGTTCCTGCTGCAAAAAGAGCAATAAGAATTATCAGTAAGACAGGTTATAGACAGCACACCAAACATTTACATATTTAATGAAAATAAACTACTTAAATTTAAAAATTCTGTTTATTATGTGGTAAGCTAAACAAAAAAAAATGCTAGACGATATTCAAAGTAATTTTGTTGACATTTGTCATAGAAGAAAATATAATTTTCTAAATAAACAGCTTTACATAGGCTACACCAGTTACAAACACATGACTGTTCATCAGGACTGTAGGCATAATCAGCTGTAGCATCACACCTGGAGTCATGCATTAAGAGGCACTGAATAATCTGAAGGGCTACTGGTTTGATGAGCACTTCTTGAATACTACATTTTTACCATTTCACTTTAATTAAAAGGTAAGACTATAAGGAAGGTTAGCAGTAACTAAAGAAGGGATGAAATGTTTGAGTTTCAAAATGCAACACAATTTGTCTTAATCTTTATCTTTCTGTTCTCGATGGTGGGATGATGAGAGCAACAAAACTGTGACAAAATTCTCATCAGGAGCTTAGTTCGATTAGTTTGTGAGGAACCTTGGTGAACTCTGAATGCCTGCTGAGGGTGTGCCTCAATATATATTTCATTGACAAAATAAAACCATGGCAACATGTGACAGATTGTTCTTCCTCCCTTGTCGAAGTCATTGGATTCGAGGGAAAAACACAAATTTGTTAAAGCTCTGAATGTTGCAGAATAGTAACAGTTGATAAACTCTAACAAAGGTCTTGTGCAGCCTGTTGCATCGACTGTTGGATTCTAAAGAGTGTGAATATTCCATATTCAGCCTTGTTAGTGCCCGATTTGTAACAATGGCCCGAAATGTTATTTAATTGCTTTTAATAAAACCGGAAATATAATAACTGGTCAATAATTGAACAAGATGCTGAGCCCAAAACAAACATTTCAGGTTCATTATTACACTATGGAGCAGGCAAAATATTTTCATTTAACAGTGTAATATTTTATTACATTAGAGAGTGATTCAAATATTCATGAATTAAATGGCTTATTGCTTCAATGTTCAATGTAGGATTATTAACAAATGCCTATGCATAAAAAATGTGTGTGTGTGTGTATATATATATATATACAGTATATGTATACAATGTAAAGGACGCTGGGCTTGTAATCGGAGGGTTGCCAGTTCAAGTCTCACCCGGGCTATTACTGTGGGATCTTGAGTAAGTCCCTTAACCCCCAACTGCTCCCTGAGCTCCACACCATGGCTGCCAACTGCTTCTTAGGGATGGGTCAAATGCAGAGAACAAATTTTGTATATGTACCTGTATGTATATGACAAAGGCTAGTTATTGTTATTATGGATTGTGTATATATATATATAGATGATTGCATCTGACTCGCAGATTTCGGCTTTTCAGATAAAACATAAAATATTATCGCTTGTTTTAATCCATCCATCGATTTTCCACTGCTCATGTCTTGTTCAGGGCTGCAGGATTATGGGTAATCAGGTAAACGCCCCCTTTTGAATCAGTCTGCTCGGTCATTAGCTCAAAGCTAACCCTTCGACGAAGAAGATGGCGAAAAGAAAAAAAGATGATGAGTATCGTATATTTCAGGACGAATGGACTGAAGAATACGCCTTTGTGGAGAGAGCAGGTTCTGCGGTGTGCCTAATTTGCAATGACAAAATCGCATCGATGAAACGGTCGAATGTAAAGCGGCATTTCGACACACGCCATGCTACCTTTGCCTCAAAATACCCTGCGGGAGACAGCAGGAAGAAAGCGTGCCAAGAGCCACTGAGCAGGGTGCAAGCTAGCCAGCAGCAACTTCGCCTATGGACCTGGCAAGGTGACTATAATTCCGCTAGTTTTGCTGGATCTTTAGCAATAGTGAGGAACGGAAAACCATTCACAGATGGCGAGTATGCTAAAACGTTCATGCTAGATGTAGCCAATGAACTTTTTGATGATATTCCGAACAAAGACAAGATAATTAAACGAATACAAGACATGCCTCTGTCAGCAAGAACTGTTCATGATCGTACTATTATGATGGCAAACCAAGTGGAGGAAACGCAAGTGAAGGACATAAATGCAGCGCCGTTCTTTTCCCTGGCTTTGGATGAGTCAACAGACGTAACTCATTTGTCGCAGTTCAGTGTGATTGCAAGATATGCTGCTGGTGACACACTGCGCGAAGAAAGTCTTGCTGTTCTGCCAATAAAAGGGTCCACAAGAGGTGAAGATTTATTCAAGCCATCAGCAAATCCATGCAGCACCAGAAGTCGTATTAATGGTGAGTATTATAACAACATTATTTAAAAGAATAAATTCAGAGGCTTATTATACTCACATTTAGGTAAATTCAGGCTTAAAATATATTATATGGCTCTCACTGAAATAGATTTCCAAATATTTTGCTTTCATGGCTCTCTGAGTCAAAAAGGTTCCCGACCCCTGTTATAGCCATTCGCAGAACTTTGATATTTACATAATCTTGACAGTTTTAGTAACTTTTTTTCTTACTGTTATTAGCACTGCTGGAGCACATGCAGCTGAGAGTGGACGAGGCGGGTAGCACACCACTGTGTCCCAGGGCCAACAGACAGACAAGTTAGGTTATTATTCAATGTTACTCAACATGCAATGTTAACACAATGTGGACCCGATTTTAATTTTCGAAACAAAAGCAACTTTGAGTTTAATCCAAGCAAAACTCATTTGAGTATTAATTTTGCCAGCTAGGTTTGACTCATTAAACTTTTTGATGACAACAGTGTTTGTTATTAGAAAAGGCTTTTCAGCAAAGATGAGCCTGTTTAACTATAATGAGATTCAACTTCTTGGGCATCAGAGCATTGGTTGCTTTTCCATGGCGTGATCGAGGTCGGCCATCATTGGAAAGGAACCTTCATACATGTTTGTCTTGATCGCTTGAAGTTTTTCCTGATAGTCCTTTGGCAAGCCATTCTGTTCTGCTGCCATCACAATCACCTGCAGTCAATCAGAAAAACATTGTCACTGATAAAAGCTTTTCTTACTGCAGTGATTTATGAGAGGACTCATAACTCAGCTTGACACATTCTGCAGCTTGCAACTCATTTTGCTCTTGCAACCTCAGTTTGGGACTTAGTGTTGCTTATCCCACAAGGATGTAAAAATACTGTTCTATCATCAGTTTAAAACTGTGCCAGTGGGACATTAGTTACATCGACACAGAGAGAGTTTTAACAGTCTCATCAGAAAAGCACTGCACTAATATAATATAACTTTATTTCAGACACACGATTGGTCCATAGATAAAAATAAAAAGTATGAAAGAAGTACAATACAATAAATAACATAGCTTACAATAAAATTCATGTAAGACTAAAATGCCAGTGTTTCCAGAGGCCAGACATACATCTTTAACAGCTTCTCTAAGGACTGGTTAACGCCAGTATGATCCCATTTTGAGATTTTTCCAAACGGGACATGAATTTAAACATCAATTGCCTTAACAAGGCTCCACGGGTGGGAACACCAGACGTCACAAAAAGCTGACTTGCCCTGTGCCATCTTGGGACATGAAGGAGGAGCCTCATGGCATCATTTTAGGCTACAGTGAGTCTCCACTGGCTACTGTTCTCATAATGCCACCACAGATGTGCTGTGTACATAGGAGTACAGCAGAATCTAAATCAATTAATACTAGGTGAGCACATGCTAAACTTTCACAGTAACATGTTGGCTTGCGCACTGTCTGTACAGATCTCTGTCATCACTCAAGTCATCAGTTATGACATGGCCCAGAAGTCTTTTCCATACTGTGAGCACACCTTTAGTAATTACTGCAACCTAGCACTGCACGAGCTTAGCACTACCAAGTCATCAATGTACATTAGGTGGTTGATGACAAAATTTCCCACAAGACAGTCCATCTTACAAATATTCAACAATTTAGGCAAATCATCCATATAGACATTAAAAAGACAAGGAGACAGAATTCCGCTCTGTCGCACTCCATTGTTTGATTTGCATACCAGAAAATTAATATTCGAAAAATGTGTTTAGGAACACCTCTACAGAGCAATTTCATAAATTGTTTTTTGTGATTAATTCTATAAAATGCTTTTGATGCATCAATAAAGCAAAGAAATACAGAGGAATTCCTGCTCAAGTAATTTGCAATAATTTCTTTCAATGCATAAATACACATATCTGTGGCATGGTCTCTTTTAAAGCCAAATTGATTATCGATCGTTGATATGAATACTTATTAAGTAGAGGGTTTTGTTCAGCAAAACCCTCTCAAATACTTTAGAGAGAATGCTTGTAAGAGCAATCGGTCGATAGTTATCCATGGTGTTCAACTTAGTAGCCTTGTCCTTTATTACTATTACTAAAATAATGTGTTAGAGAGTCAGGTAAGACACCATGCATAAGAAAATCAGATAGACACATAGACAGCAGCACATACAACCTACTACTGGCATATTTAAGGTGCTCAGCAGTGATATTATCTAATCCATAAGCCTTGTTACTAAACAGTTTTGTGATGGCCTCACATATTTCAGATGCACTTATTAGTGTAATTTCAGTTGGTTCAATAATACCTATATTAAATCTATCACTCTTGACACAGTTGAATAAAGTAAAATAATGCTCATGCCTAGTGTTGTGGTGGTCAAGACCGGTCTTGGTCTCGTGACCGGTCTCGAGACCAAATTTTAAAGGTCTCAGTCTCGTCTCGGACTCTGAAGCATTTTGACTCGGGCTGCCCGGACTCGGGTTTTTCCGTCAAGACCGATCGAGACCAGCACTAATTCCTGCTATTTTTAAACTTTTTTATAATGTGATAATAACACGGAGAAGAACGGGATAAAACAATCCTTTGTTCATTATTTAATCCATCCTGTATAATGACCACAACCTTCCTTAATGTGACTGAGTGACGTGTGTGACTCACTCATACGTGTCTGGCTACGGTGTCAGTTTGGACCGCGGAGCGCAAGGGAGATATGAACTAATCACCGGTAAAAATCCCAGTAAAACTCCAGAAAACAATCACCAGTAATAAATATTATCTCCCTGGTAAAGACAGTAGCTCTAACAACTGGTAAAATGATAAACTGATAATATTACAGCCTGTGAAGCCTGGATAGGGGACGCACTTACTCTGCTTCTGGGTCCTAGTGCCAGCCGAGCGGTGAAGCCTGTTCCGTTTACCGTGTTTACTGAGGTCCGTGTGTGTTTAATAAGTCTGTGTGTGTTTAATAAGTCCGTGTGTGTTTAATAAGTCTGTGTGTGTTTAATAAGTCCGTGTGTGTCCGTGTGAAAGTCTGCATGTTTATGCCTCTGTCCATCCACTCTTTTCATTATATCCATGTCTTTTAAGGCTTTTATTACATAGTGTCGGCTGTAGTCCGGGCCGCCGCCATCTTGGTTTATGTCGTCACCAGCTAGTTGCACTAGCCCAGAATGACTTAAATAACTGTAAAGAGGTCTTATATTAGTCTATTTTCTTTTCAAAGTGGTGTTTTTTTTTTGTGTCTTTAGACTCCAATTACATGTATGTATATAATATGTTCCCCACAATATGAACAGGTTCACAATATAATTATTTTTTATAGTTTCTGTTTCCACTGTATCCAGAATAATAATAATTCTCAACAAGAACTGTTGATTGATTTGTCACATGACTGTTCCAGGGTTTGAGTTTGTTTTATTTAGTTTCACATCTACCTGTAGCTCTATGTTTTTTACACTGATGACAACTTGTTTGTAGTTTTATTTCAGAAAGTTTCACTTTTACAGTTACAGCTGGAAACCTTTGTTAATTGAATATCCTAGTTACATTACAGCAACCAAATTAAACTATATCAACTAAGTGAATTAATAAAAATAACCTGTGTAAAGGCTTTTTCAAACTAAAAAATTATCTTGTGAACTCTGTGACCTGTTGACCTGCACAACTCAAAGAATCAGAATCAAGAATCATTATTTCTTGGTAGAAATACTTTTAAACACTTGCTGTACATTCAGCTGACATAAAAATCTTGTTTTCAAATATGTAAAATAATTGTGAATTTATCAGTAGCAGTAGTAGTTTTAATATTTTAGTTAATTTTTTGCAGGCACCTTTTTTGTCTGTCAAATGTATTTAAAATAAACTAAAATTAAAGAGAGATGTTATTTTACTGTTGAACCTTGCCATAATTTTATTTATTCATATATTTTTTTAAATTGAAAAAAAAATGTTTATGGTCTTGGTCTTGGTCTTGGTCTCGGCTTGTCTCGGTCTTGGTCTTGACTCGGTCTCGGCTCCCGAAAGTCTTGGTCTTGTCTTGGTCTCGGTGCATTCTGGTCTCGGGCAAGTCTTGGTCTCGGATAGTGTGGTCTTGAACACAACACTACTCATGCCACAACTCAGCTATTTTGTCTGGACCACATACACCCTCTATGTTGAATGATAGAGAAAATTTGAAGCTATTCATTCACTCTCCAGAATTCATTATTATTGCAGCTTTGCAGATTCTTAGCCAGATAGTCAGCCCACAATGTATTTTCATTATGCTTAACATAATGTGAAGTGTATTTAAACCTAGCATTGGCAGGCCTTTTGTTTTCAAACACTTCGTCCTGTCCAGGCTTTCCAGCCAGTTTAAGATTGCCTGTCTGGCTTCAGCATGTTGTTCAGCCACAGATTCCTTCCACCCAGGTATAGTATTATGTTCTCTATATGTCTCTTTCTGGAGTGGGATGCTAGATTTCTTCAAGGCCTTTACAATGCTCTCATATAAGTCACACACCTCTGTGCAATGCTCAGTATTGTTACAGTTTATATCTTTACACAACAAAGAGCTCATTGGGAGATTAATCTCTTTTAGGAAGGAATCATTAACACAGTAGTACTTATCTATTTCCTCAGGGGATAATTTGGACCAATCCAACTTGCCTGTATTTGGTAAAGTATTATGAACAGTGATTGAGGGAATGTCTTTAACATTTACAGAAAATGCAATCGGAATGTGATCAGAAGTAGCTAATCCATAACATATCTTTATATCATTTAATGAGCCATGAGCACCTGCTGTGCAGATGCAATGATCCAACCAGGAGGTTGTATGCCACGCCTCACTAATATATGTAAAACTCATATCAGGTAAGGAAGCTTTACTGAAGAGAGTAAGGTTATTTTCTCCACAAAATCTATCGGACTTAAAGTCTGCCACATGATAAACACAAGATGATCCGTTTTTCTCCAGAAAAGAACTGATAAAAGCCAGTCTATTTAAAAACTCATCATCAGACTGATAAGATTCAAAGGGTGTAGAGATGTTCAGGATAGTGAACCTCCTCTCATGTATATTTATCTCTAGCCCAATGATAAATCAACCCTCATTAAAATTTGGTATGATTAAAACCTATAACATGAAAAAAATTCTAAAAATTATTCTCTGTTCCTTTTTATCCTACAGCAAATGTGGGCATCTGGGGGCCTGGGGTTCACATGAGACCCTCGGTCTAATTTTGTGTGGCCCTCAAAACTAATCCTTCAAAAACTGCGAAAAGTTGGAAGTCCAATAAACCACTCAAAATGCGCGAAATGTTCACAAAAGACATAAACACACAAGATTAAAAAAAAATACACAAAATGACACTAAAACAGACAAAATGAGAAAAAAGACACACAAAACAACAACTTGAACACACAAAATGACTATACAAAGACACACAAAAACAACGGAAAAACATAGTAGCTCCAAAGACGCACAAAAAAAAAAAAAACTAAATTACACAAATTAACAACTACAAGGAGATAGGAAGGACTATTCGGACTAACCCAGTGTTTAAAGTGGAAATGAAAACAAACCTTTGTGTCGCAAATTTGACCTTTTACATAACTTTATTTTTTCTAGCAGTCGATCTTTTGATTGATAGATGGACTGTCTTTATCTGATAAAAAAAATTATAATAATGATCTTATTCAGCAGCTATAAAGCTAAACAAATTGTCATCCCTAAAATAAGCCCGCCTTTTTTGGGTCATATGTGTTTCTGTTAATAATTTGTGTGTTCTGTTGTCCTTTTGTGCATTTTTTGTATAATTATAGTTTTTTTAGTGTAGTTTTGTGCATTTCTGTTATTTTGTGTATTTTTGTATAAATATTTAGTTTTGTGTATTTTGAGTCATTTTCATATGTTTGTTGTTGTTTGATGTATTTTTCTGTAATGTATGTTTTCTGGAGTAATTTTGTGTGTTTTTGGAGCCTTTTTGTATATTTTAATGCATTTCTGTTGTCATTTTGTGTACTTTTTGTATAAATATTTTTTCATATTTTTGTTGTTTGGTGTATTTTTCTGTAATGTATGTATTTTGGAGTAATTTTGTGTGTTTTTAGTATATTTTTATTATAAATACTGTGTGTGTGTGTGTGTGTGTGTGTGTGTGTGTGTGTGTGTGTGTGTCAGCCATCTCGTCCGTGCATGATCTATCACACATGCACGCGCGCGCTTCTTGCACATAAACCATCGCAGGTTGTTAAGAAAGACACGGTAACTACGGTACGCCAGTTAAGTCAACTATTCATCAGCATGTATGTTGTACAACCCCTCGACTAACAGAGAAAGTTTGTCACACCAGTGCCTCCACTGGATAAGTTTGTGTAGAGCCCTGATGATAATATACAAAAAATAGTATTAGCATTAATAGTAATAATAGTAATGGTTATAATAATAATAATAATAGTAATAATAGCAATAACAAAGTAATAATAAGAATCTAGTAACAATAATACGATAAAAAACAATAGTAGTAGTGCACGCACGCACGCGCATCAACCGTGTGTGTGTGTTTGTTTACATTGTAGCTGCTAGCATCTTTCTTAGCACATAGAAGAATATAAGAAGAAACACTCACCGTTGCGCAGAACAAACAATAATAATAGTGTATTTTGAGTCATTTTCATATTTTTGTTGTCGTTTGGTGTATTTTTTTGTAATGTGTCATTTTAGGGTATTTTTTGTATAAGTATTTAGTTTAGTGTATTTTGAGTCATTTTCATATTTTTGTCGTCGTTTGGTGTGTTTTTCTGTAATATATGTTTTTTCTCTCTCACACACGCGCTGCAGAGAAATTTGTAGCTTTCAACACAGCAGCCATTGCCGTCAATCACTTCCAGGTGAGGTCTGTCCGGTCTAAATAGCGTACGGTCAAACTAATGTTTTGAAACGACATCATCACCAAATAAGGAACAGTAAAAAAACTATTTTTCCTCAAAAGAGAAGTCCACAGGAACGAGATCAGGGCCAAACTCAGCTGGCACGCACTGGAAGTGAGCTGTGCAGTGAAATAGATACAGTGCCCATCGGAAGTATGCATTCATGTGGGAGCTTAAGTAGAGTTAATTATGTCCAAATGAGTATGTGTTTGAAGGTTGGATGTACAAAGAGGTGTACATACTCTGTGTTCTGTAGTGTTATAAAGGTGTTCATTTGTGGGTGCAAAATGAAATAGTGTGTGTGATTTCCCCGGTTTAATTCTACTAGTACAGTGCCCGTCGGAAGTATGCATCCATGTGGGAGCATAAGGGGTATATTTGCGGGTGCAAAATGTGGGTGCAATTTTCCTGGTTTAATGTCATCATTGTGTTTTTTTAATCTTTCAGTTGTCTTTTTGTGCATTTTTTGTATAATTATTGTTTTTTGTTGCCATTGTAGTGTGATTCTGGAGTCATTTGGTGTATTTTTTATATAAATATTGTTTATTTTTTGTTTTATTTTACTCATTTAGTATATTTTTTATTATAAATACTGTGTGTGTGTGTGTCTCTCCATCCATCTCCTCCTTGTGTTATCTCTCGCGCGCACGTCTTGCACATAATCCGTCGCAGGTTGTTAAGAGAGACACAGAAGTACCACGAAAAATAAACGTTTTGCAACACCAACTCTCTAAACGGCTCTGTGTGAGTTCAGTATTTTCCTCCCGGTGTAGTGCACGAACGTGCATCAGCCATGTGTTTGTGTGTTTACATTGTAGCTGCTAGCATCTTTCTTAGCACACAGAATAATATAAGAAAGACTCACCCTTGCGCAGAACAAACAATCATAGTGGAGCCGTGTTGTGGACCCATTATTATTATTATTATTATTATTATAATTATTATAATTACTTCAGCCACTGCTTGTTACAGAAAAACTTAAAATTGACGCCAAAACATTTTGCAAATACATCTTGAGTCACTGCCAATCTTTACTTCATACAAAACTACAGTACGCCAGTTAAATCAACTATTCATCAGCATGCATGGCTATACTGTACAACCCCTCGACCAACAGAGAAAGTCCAGTGCCACCACTGGATAAGTTTGTGTAGAGCCCTGATAATAATAAAGATGATGATATGAATATAATAGTATTAGCGAAAATAGTAATAGTAATAATAATAATAACAATCATAATAATAACAATCATAATAATAATAGTAATAACAAAGTAATATAATAAGAATCTAATAATAATACGATAAAAAACATTAAAAAAATATTAAATAATGATATGATAATATGATAATATAGCAATGCTAATAATACAATGAGAATAAATATGATGATAATATAGCAATGCTAATAATACAATGATTATAAAAATGATGATAATATAGCAATGCTAATAATACAAAGAGAATACCAGCAACTATAAGATAAAAGAATAATAAAAAAAAATATAAAAATAACAACAATACAGTCGTAGTACAATTAGATAGAGATATAATATTAATAGTGAAAGTAGTAATAGTAATGGTTATAAAAATAATAAATAAGAATATAAGAATAGCAATAACAATAATAAAGTAGTAGTACAATTAGATAGGGATATAATATTAATAGAAGTAGTAATAGTTATAATAATAATAGCAATAAAATATAATGAGAATCCAGTAACTATAATACAATAATAAATATTAAATAAGGTAATAACAATGATAATATTACATGAGAATACCAGTAACTATAAGATAAAACAAAAATAAGAAAGACTAATATGTAGTCACATCATTCATCTCTCCTTCTTTGGATGCAACGTCTAGGTTTATTACCTCGAGCAACATGTGATAAGCTTTAGCTTAGCTTAATTTTCTTAACTGCCGACATTAGAACTATGTGCATGTTAACACGGACTGCGGGTTTTTCTGCTATCAATGACTTGACTTCTCCAGCGTGCGATGCTCTGCTCCGGAGTAAAAGCGTGCCGCAGTTGATCACAGTTCATCTGTTTCGCCTTCAAAATGGATACCGGAAGTCGTCTCTCAACATATGGTGCGCTAGCGCCCCCTCACACCCTGAGGTCAAAAGCTGAATAGGTTTCATTTCGGGGCCATTTTGAAATGACCAAATTACTCCAAAATAACAGATTCACACACTCGGGGTATTTGGAACCCGTCGACCGAGTTTCAGGTCGAACTCGCAACGCATCGGGGAGATGTTTGCAAACACACACACACACACACACACACACACACACACACACACACACACACACACACCCACACACACAGACCTCCCTTGAATTATAGTATAGTATAGATAGATAGATAGATAGATAGATAGATAGATAGATAGATAGACAGACAGACTTAAAAGTTATTTTATGTGAGAAAAAGACACATTTAAATGTATGCTTGTGATGATTTTAGATTTTATTCTTGGAGCTGTAGTTACTCATTTACGTCACCAGAGAGAGGATCCCCTGAAGTGAGCGCTAGTTGTGGTAACTTGCATGTATTGGTTAAAGCCCCGGAGGGAAGAACTAAGATTTTATGCTCGATGTGAAACTTGACTGGAAGCCAGTGCAGAGTAGATGGTGGTGATATGGGATGTTCTGGGAGCACCAGTTAAAACTCTGGCAGCATCATTCTGTATGATCGGGAGTCTGTTTAGGGTTGACTTATTAAAACAAGTGAAGGAGCAGTACAACATGATATCGTCAGCATAAAAATGATAAGAATTTTTTAAACCATGGATCAACCGACCAAGAAGCATCAGGTACAATAAGAACAAAACAGAGCCCTGGGCTACTCCACATGACAGGCACTTTACCCACATTGCCTAGTGTGAATGTAGTGCATGAGTGAGTGTTGGTGGTAGTCAGAGAGACCGATGGCGCACAATGGCAGACTCACTTCTGTCAGTCTGCCCCAGGGCAGCTATGGCTACAATAGTAGCTTACCACCACTGTGTGTGGAGTGAAAGAATAATGCACATCAGTGTAAAACGCTTTGAGTGTCTATGATTAAGCACTATATAAAATTCAATGTATTATTATTATTATTATTATTGCTATTATTATTATCTATATATAGGTTCAACATGCTTTGTTTACTGTATACATTGTATACTCCTGCATCGTGCACCTACAAGACAACATGAATCTGAATTCACAGAGTTCTAGTTGCAGCCACACAGGGCTCATTACTAACAGGACTAACTGACTTTCACCAGTGCCCTGCCATTGACCTGGCATGTTGGAGAGGAGCCTCTCCATCTGATTTCATTGCTGCTATCAGGTGAAGAATAAAGGTAAACAAAGTGTTACTGTGTCTCAATCTCAATCTAAGAAGACCTGTATTTTAACTTATTGTATTTATTTATTCATTTTTATATATTCTACCAATGTTTTATGATGTGCATTTTATGGAACATTTTTTACTCTGTCCATGTTTTAAATCTTGTTTTCTCTTTGCACTCTGTAAGGCACTTTGTAACCTTATAAGTGCTATATATACATAAACCATCTATCTATCTATTTATTTATCTATTTAATTATCTAATTATTTATGTCTGTTTCTATCTATCTAATTATCTTAATTATGTATCTATCATCTAATAATTTATCTATATAATTATTTATATATCTATCTAATTATTTATGTCTATAGCTATCTATCTTTCTTCCTTGGGCTTTTGTTTTGATGCTTTTACTTTTACTTCCTGGTCACGTGACAGTCCTTATTCCTGGCTTCAACAATTATGGTAAAACAAGAAAAGATTTTGACCTTTATTTTGAAATTCGTTTTTCGTTTTTGGTTTCCTCTTTTTTTCTTTTATGGTTTGAAACGAGATGACAAAAAAGCCGTGGGATTATTACGTCACCTCGTGGAAGTGTGTCTGATTGTCAAAACAACGTGATCGCTTTTCCCTAACTCCTTTAGGAAGTTGCCGAACAATTTTACTTAATGCCATAACGTCATCCACGGTGTAGCTGCCGTCAGAGATTCTCTCATAAAAGGCAATTCATAGTTTTCATATTCAGTTATAAGATAATAATACATTTCATATTTACACGTTAATATTTCAGACAGATATTCAATAAATAAATAAACAATAATTCAGCTAATACATGTAGATGTAATTCATTTATTTGGTTAAAGTTAGAGAGAGATACAAGGGGAGAACTTTTTTTTTGTTCCGCTAAGTAGCTGTAGCACTCCAGAGCAGCACAAGGTGATGGAGAGCCTACCTGGTGTCTAAGAGAAGCTGATAAAAGGACATTTAAAGTTGTGATTTAAGAAAAATAAGAGACTTCAGCTTCATTCCCTTGGAGTTAATGCGGCCAATGAGGTATTTTATTTGTGAAACGTGTAATGTGTGTGTCTTTTTCAAGTCAAAGTGTTTATTGTCATCTGTACAGTTAGAAACACGTTTCCCTGTACAATGAAATTCTTGCTTTGCCGACCGCCAGTGAATGCCTACGTAATAAAGGAATAAATCGAGATAAAAGAACTATAATAACTAACAGAGGCATGCAACACTGTTACTCAACAAAACCTGAACATTAAATACAAAAACACCTGTACAATTAAAAATACAAATATATTAACTATACAGAGGAGAGGTGATATATACAATGGTATGTGCAAAAAGCTGTTTCATAATAGAAAGACATGGTGTTAGCTGTGCATGGGCGCATCTAAAGTGCGAATGCAGGTGGTGTGCAAAGTTCAGTGGAGAAGGGGGGGGGGGGGTGACTGAATAGTTCATTAGACTCCGATCACTTATTTAGGAGTCTAATGGCCGAGGGGAAGAAGGAGTTTTTATGAGTTAGTTTAAGTTTTGTATTCTATTTTTATCGTTCTGAAGGCATGGAATTTGACATGTAAAAGACATGCTAATAAATGACTGTTTAAGACCCAAGAACATTGTTGAGCCTTGACTGAACTCGAAGGGAGTAACACACGGGGTTAAGTAAAAGTGGATAGGACAGGAGATAGGAGGGACTATTTGGACGCACCCACTTTCTTATTGCCATTGTTGGAAAAGTTTGGTGCATTGCATCCGGACAAAATTGAATATGTGGTGGAATCAGGCTACATCATGTAGAAAACTGGGAACAAACTAGAACAAAAATGAAGTCAACCAATCACTGTCTTTGTCTGGAGAAGAAACATAAAAAAATCACAGGCCTACACTATGGATTTATCTTATAAAGTCATGATTGACTCCAGCAGCTTTGATCGTAGCTTAGCTACCTTTGCACTCATATATGTCAAAGTGTAACTAAACCTCTGGTTTTGGATGACCTGCCACTAGGGGGAAATTCAAAAAAAGGTCTTGATTATGGGCGGAGCTCCTGGAGCAGTTAAAACACGCCCAGTCTATACTATAAAATCTCCAAAGAACAATCTATGCTATATTTAGCTCCTCAATACTCACTATACCTCTCTATTCACAATTCTCTCAATCCAACCTACTCTCACAGATTGCAGAGTCCACAGTTGCTACTTTTTATAGAAGGGGCGGAGTCACCAGTGAAACACAATGGTATACTTCAGCACGTATCTTTGGAAACCCCAGGGGACATTAATCCTAATAAAAGTCTTATTGTCACTCATTACTGGCAGGGTTTCACTGATGTCCTTCCCACGGCAAGTGATTGGTGATTGACACTGGGAAAGAAGTCTGACATTTATTATCACTATGACCTGTAGGCTTTTCCTCTTTTATGTGTCTTACAACTTCAAAGTACAGTAGCTTATCTCTTATCATATTCGCCCACATTGTGACCAAGCCTACTCATCACATGTGTTACAATATCAGTAAGCATTTCTTAAATGTTTGCACCAAGAGCAGCCTTGATGAAGACATACAGTATTATTCACTCACCTTGTAAAATAACATTAATGACTGATAGGTGTTTATCGACTTATTCCTGAGTTAAAACTAACACCGATACATGGGAGAAAATCCAAGAACTCAGGGAAATCTTGTACAAGCACAGGAAAAGGCGTGTGGCGCTCTAAGTTTATATCTGTTTAGTGTATTGATTTACAGATATACTGTAAATGTTTCATAGATAACTGTGACCGCACTAAATAGGTACTTGGATGTCCATTTATTTTTAAGACCTTTACATCCAACATCAAACCTTTTTTATACTACTATAATGAGTAATGAAACAACGGTTATCTGCGTTATACTAGACAACCAAATTTTTTGACAATCGCATATCAAAGATGTTCAAAAAAAGGTTTCAAAAAGTATAGCAGTAGTCAACAGAGCCAGACATGTTTTAAATTACAGCGCACGCCACACACTTTATTGTTCAATAGTATTGCCATTTCTCACATACTGTACAGAAGTTTGGTGAAATAACTACAAAACTAACGGTTGAATTTCTATGACTATTTTACTAAACGTAAGTCCTCTGTGATCACCTCCTGTATTATTAAGCACGGCTGATCTCCTCATTGGTTTGTTCACTTGATAGGTTTTAAAATGTTGTTAATTAGGTATTTGACAAAGTTTGGGCAGCGCGCGCGCGCACGCACACACACACACACACACACACACACACACACACACACACACACACACACACACACACACACACACACACACACACACACACACACACAAACACACACACAAACACACACACACACACACACACACACACACACACACACACACACACACACACACACACACACACACACACACACACACACACACACACACACGGATCAACCGTAGCAGTGTACCACTAATTAGCCTGTACCAAGCATGGGGTGACATATAATGTACATATAAAAAGTACAACATAAATATTTACACAAACACTTCCTAACAGACATTATCACAAACACTAACCCTGTATTAATATCATTAATCTTATTTACATCTCCTAAATTATTAAACTACATATTTACATTGAGCTACACACATCCAACTCTCCTGTTCCTAGTCTCTGCTTGGTCTCTCCCACCTGGAACTATAAAAAGGTGTCCAAAAGCCCCGGGGAATTCTTTTACCTGAACACCTCAGGAAAGAGGAAGAGAGCATGCACAGGTAAGCTTTGTTGAAGATCACATTTCAATCACATGCAAAATACCAGAACATATTTAATTGTTTTATCTTTCATGTCACTGCTAAGTTATTTATCAATGAACTGAAATGTATTTTCTGTGTTTATCACTAGATGAATCCTGTGGCCTGAACCATGTGTCTCTTAATTTCATTAAGCACTGCAGTTTGTCACAGTATTACAATTGACTCTTTTTTAAATTACAACAGTTCATAAGTGTAACAGTCCATAAGTAACGTCACCTCGTCGTTACATTTCCTCCCCCTTCTCCAGCAGTACAGTTCCTCAATTCTCATGTACTCTGGAAAGACAGTCTGCCACCAAATTGTCTTTTCCAGCAATGCACTGTACTGTAAAGTTGTAAGGCTGCAAGGAAATATACCAACCAGTAAGACGCATATTAGAATCCTTCATCCTGTTTAGCCATTGCAGTGCTTGATGATCCGTCTCTAGAAGGAAGTGACGTCCCAGCAGATAATAACGTAGAGCACTGATTGCCCACTTCATTGCGAGACACTCTTTCTCCATTGTTGAGTACCTTGTCTCTCTGTCCTGTAATTTACGACTTAGAAAAAGAACAGGGCGCCGCTCTTCCTCATTGTCCTGCAGAAGCACTGCACCCAGGCCAACACCAGAAGGATCCATCTGTAGTGTAAACGGGCGAAAAAAATCTGGACTGTGGAGAACAGACTCACTTGTGATTGCTGTCTTGAGGTCGCTGAACGCTCTGTCACATTCGTCCGTCCACTTTACTTTGTTTGGGGCTGAGGGTCTGGTGAGTTCAGTTAATACTGCTGCTCGAGAAGCAAAATGAGGAACACATTTACTATACCAACCCACCAATCCAAGAAAGGAACGCACCTTTTTCTTTGTGGTCGGCACAGGATACGAATGGATGGCATCCACCTTCCCGACATGAGGCTTGACAACCCCCTGTCCAACAACATGGCTCAGGTATTCTACCTGGTGGCGCGCTAGTGCACACTTGCCTGGATTAATGGTCAGCCCAGCATCCTTAATCCGGTGTAGCACCTGCCGAAGGTGAGCAACATGGTCCATCCAGGAGTGACTGAAGATAATCACATCGTCCAGGTAAGCTGCTGCAAACTGTGGGACATCTCTCAGCACTTGGTCCATCAGTTGCTGAAAAGTTGACGGTGCCCCCTGGAGACCAAATGGCATCACCTGAAACTGGAATTTGCCATAGGGTGTTATAAAAGCTGTGAGCTCCTTAGACTCTAGTGCAAGGGCCAGCTGCCAATAACCTTTACTTAGGTCAAGCGTTGTAATGAACTCTGCCCTTCCCACTCTTTCCAGAAGTTCATCAATACGGGGCATTGGGTAGGATTCAAGCTTTGATACAGAATTCAGGTACCTGAAGTCAATGCAGAACCTTATTGAACTATCCTTTTTCGGGACCAATACCACCGGGCTGCACCATTCGCTGGTTGAAGTCTCAATGATGCCCATCTGCAACATAGAGTCGATCTCCTTCTTAAGCCGTGGGACCAACCTTTCTGGGATCCTGGAGCTCCTGCGCTTGGGAAGAGCATCCTGCTTAAGGTGGACTTTGTGCTGGATCAGGTTTGTAAAACCCGGCTTTTGTTGGAACAGCTCCGGATCCAAAAGTACTCTCACCTCCTTCTGCTGGACCAGGGTCAGATGCGACACATCCACCGCAGCATTCTCAGCAATGTCGGGAAGAAGTAAAGGCTCCTTTTTATCCTCTTCCGTTGCAGGACAGATGAGAAGGTTCTGGATCGACTGCTCAAATGAAGGCTCCTTAAATGCTTTCAACAGGTTAACATGAAATACCTGATGTTTCTTTTGTTTATCATGCATATACAGTTCATAGATGACTTTACCAAGACATTTTGTGATCTCATAAGGACCCTGCCATCTCGCCAGCAGCTTACTGTCATTGGATGGGAGCAGCAGCAACCCCTTTTGCCCCGGATGGAAAATTCTTTCTCTGGCACTCTTGTCATACCAGGTCTTCTGGCTCTCTTTTGCCAATCTCATGTGTTCATGTGCCAGTGCTGTCATGTGCTCCAATCTGTCCCTCATCTTCAGGACATAAGCCACCACATTTTCACGCTCAGCCTTTGGATTCTCCCAATGCTCTTTGAGAAGGTCAAGTGGGCCCCTCACCTGCCGACCATACAACAGTTCAAAGGGGGAAAATCCTGTCGACACTTGTGGCACCTCTCTGTAGGCAAACAGTGGGTAGGGAAGCCACTGGTCCCAGTCTGACCCAGTTTTGGATACAAACTTACGGAACATATTTTTCAAAGTTTGATTAAATCTTTCAACCAAACCGTCCGTCTGGGCTTACGTCTGGCGAAGCTGTTGTCTCGGCCCAAAGTGGTTCGTCTTGATCCCGTTCTGGCTGACAGAAAAACCTCTGCAAGACGGGCAGCCTCCTCCGCAGACCTTGGGTCCCGTTCTCGGATCCAGACTTCAAGCTCAGGTCCCACCATTCTCAGAAACTGCTCCAGTATGAACATCTCTGAAATGTCTTTAACTGTGGAAGTCTCTGGCCTTGTCCATTTATTGAATAGATCCTTCAGCCGCACATAGAGTTCACGGGGTGATTCACCTTGGTTGATGTCCAGGGAACGAAACCTTCGCCTATAGGTGTCAGCTGTGATCTCATATTTAGCCAAAATGACATCTTTGAATTTATCATAGTCCTCCTTGTCAGCAATATCCATGTGAACATAAGCACTCCGTGCCTTACCAGTGAGTAGAGGGATCAGCTGAATAGCCCACTCTTCTCTTGGCCAACGACAGACAGTAGCAATTCTTTCAAACGTTGTCAAGTAATGTTCAATATCCTCACTAGGAGAGAGAGGTAACAGCTTTGGCTCTCGCGGGATGTTAGGTGTCCTCAGTGGTGTAGGTTGCTGTAGCTCCTCCTGCTGCTGGAGTTGGCTTGGAGCTCCACTATGATAATCAATGTCATCATTGTGCTCATCTGGAACAAGAACTCTGTTCTCATAGTCCTCTTTTAACTCTCTCATCTGTGCTTGAATCTGAGTAAACTGGTGTTGCATACTTATCCATCTCTGGTCTTGGCACCCAGACTCTTTTTCCATCTGCTGGTCCCTTGATGCCTGGGAGTGGACCAGAGATTTTACCAGTTTTGTCAACTCCTCCAACCCGTCTGGGCTGCTGGCTGCTGATGCACCCTGCCGCTCTGCTGAGGTAGCTGGTTCACCATCAGCTCCCCTTTCTTTCCTCTGGTCATGGTTCCTCCTTAAAGTGCAGGCAGAATCCCACTTCTGACACCATTTGTCAAGGATCAACCGTAGCAGTGGAGGCAGTCAATAAGGAAACCAGGCTCCAGGTTTTGATGCATCAGTTTTATCTGTTTATTTTTTAGTTTGCACCACAAGCACAGTGTACTTCAATTTCCATTCCACTCCCTACTGAGCAGAATGAATGTCCTTATATACAGGTGTACCACTAATTAGCCTGTACCAAGCATGGGGGGACATATAATGTACATATAAAAAGTACAACATAAATATTTACACAAACACTTCCTAACAGACATTATCACAAACACTAACCCTGTATTAATATCATTAATCTTATTTACATCTCCTAAATTATTAAACTACATATTTACATTGAGCTACACACATCCAACTCTCCTGTTCCTAGTCTCTGCTTGGTCTCTCCCACCTGGAACTATAAAAAGGTGTCCAAAAGCCCCGGGGAATTCTTTTACCCGAACACCTCAGGAAAGAGGAAGAGAGCATGCACAGGTAAGCTTTGTTGAAGATCACATTTCAATCACATGCAAAATACCAGAACATATTTAATTGTTTTATCTTTCATGTCACTGCTAAGTTATTTATCAATTAACTGAAATGTATTTTCTGTGTTTATCACTAGATGAATCCTGTGGCCTGAACCATGTGCTTCACCATTTGACCAATAAATTAATTAAACCAATACAACAAAAATGTGTCTCTTAATTTCATTAAGCACTGCAGTTTGTCACAGTATTACAATTGACTCTTTTTTAAATTACAACAGTTCATAAGTGTAACAGTCCATAAGTAACGTCACCTCGTCGTTACGCACGCGCGCGCGCACACACGCACGCACGCACGCACGCACGCACGCGCGCGCGCGCGCACACACACACACACACACACACACACACACACACAGAGAGAGAGAGAGAACAGGGACACAGAAACAAACATGGAGACACACAGAGGGATGAAGATAGAAGATAAAAGTTACTAACGAATGTTGCCATTTTAATACATTATTTATTATTTCACACCACGCGCCTCCCCTGAAGAACTCTGGCTGCGCCCAGCGAAGGCACTACCCACAATTTAAAAACCACTGTTCTAGAGCATAAGTGCATTTTACTGTATGAAACATAATAATTTTCAATGGCACCACACAGACGTCCACGTTAGACAGAAGTCCCACCCCAGAACCAGACCTTGTGCCAAATGATGTTTGACTTTACATTACTTACTTACTACTTTGAACGAAGCCGGTAGAAAGGAGTCGCCTAGTGCCTCGACGGGCGCGGCAGGTGCGAGGGCCTGTTATCACTGCTTGCAGTTTTAATTTTTTTTTTTTTTTTTACCTTGTTTGCACATGCTGTTGAAGGTTAACACTACAAGAAGTGCAATCTTTTAACAGCAATGCATATTTTATTATTGCAATTAAATAAATGAATTTATTTCATTGCATAATTGTGACCATCACCAGCCCTCCCTAGGGAAGGGTAAATACTTTATTAAAGGGAGGATGTAAAAGAGAGAGGGCAGTGTTACACCAGGGTGAGGGGGGTGGGGGGGGGGGAGTTAACAGGGAGGAGGGATACAAGATAGGAAAACGAATGGGTGGGGAATAATCAATAAGTTTCAAGTGATGTGATGTGAAATTGTGGTTGTGTATATTGTGCTTATTGTTGTGTTATCAAGCCAGTCTGGTGACCAGTGTGCGGCTTAGGAATAATGATGGTGGCTGTGAGCAGAGGAGGAAGTGAGTGGAAGTTACATAAAACAGGTATTTGGGAACAACGTGTCTATGGTTGAGCCCAGTATGAGTGTTATCCCACAGCCCGAGGCCAGTGCGTCCATGACAAATGTGATTCCAAGAGCCGCTACTGCAAAACCCATAAGCCGCCCCCGGGCCCGAAGAAGCAGTCGGGCCAGCAGAAAGAGCGAGAGATCTAGGGGCCCCCGGCGACCACCCCACGGCCAAGCAGCCCCCCGAACGCCCCCAAGGTCCCAAGCCGAGAGGCTGCCATTGCCCCCCCCATACACACCCGAAAAGCCCCCAAGGAGCCAAGGACCCAGCGCACCACGCCACCGACTCCAACCCCCAACCCCCAGGCCCCCCAGCCCCCCACCCCCCCACCACCACCCACACCCCCGCGCCCAGCCCCCCGAGGGGAGGGCCCAGAGAGCCCCCCGCCCGAGACCCCAGCGGAGGAGCCAAAGCCCACGCCCAGCAGACGACCAGAGCCACGCCGAACGGGCAGCCGGCGGGCCCCCGCCGGTGAGCCCAGAGCCAGCAAGGACCCGACCCCAGGCCAGGAGGACCCGGAATGGATGCAGCACCAGGAGCAGCCCGCCCAGGGCGAACGACCACACCCCAAGCCGCATAAGGTACCAGGGGGCCGCTGGGAGTCCCCCCGCCGGTCCCCAGGCACCCCAACCTAGCCCCCCCGGGCGCCCCAGATGCTGATGCCGCCCGCGCCACGAGCTTCAGTTCTTTAAAGCCAGGGCCCCCTCCAGAGGCCAAGCCAGACCGCCCCGCCGGGATGTGGCCCCCTAATTTAACCCCGACACTCTGCCTCACGGGGGACTGCCCAAGCAGGGGCCGCACCAGAAGGTATGCAAGGGCGCGGCACGCGCCACCCGCCCCAGAAGACCCCCGCCAGGACCGGCCCGGCCAGCCGGCCAAGCACCCCGGGCCCCAGGAGCACCCCCAGGGACCAGGACCCCCCAAGGGCAAGCCCCCGGGCCAAGCCCCCCGGGACGCGCCCCCCACCCCAGCCCAGGTCCCGGCCACAGCCCAGCAGGACCGCACAGCCCCAGACGGCACAAGGCCAGCAGCCCAGGGCCCGCCGCCCCCCGGACAGCGCAAGCCACAGGGCAGCGCCCCCCGCCGGCCCGCGAGCAACCGGCGACCCCCACCGTGGGGACGGAGGCACCCCAACGGCACACATCCAGCGCGGGACAGCAGCCCCCAGCCAAAGATGCCCCGGACCCACCCACCAGTCCGCAGATGGCAGGACATACCCACCAGGCGGCCGAAAGCAACCTCAACCATCGGAACAGCTAACGCCGCCCCCCCAGTAAACAGCATCATCCCGAGGCGCCAAACAACCCTGCCCCAACCCCGGTGAGGACACCAGCACCCCCCCAGCACACCCACCCCCCAAACCGGCGAGGCAGGCCGCCCCGGGCCCGCACACCGCGGGGCCCGCCCCCAAGGCCACCAGGAGACAAAGCAAGCACCAAGCCACACCCAAGGGGGAGAGGCACCCCCGCGCCCCACCCGGCCGACACAGCCCGGAAAGACCCCGCAAGGAGAGACCCCGGCAAAGCCCCCCCGAGACCCACCGCCACGCCCGACCGCACCATCTTGATGTGCTTTTACTCTATGCAGTGGCCCAGCCACCAACAGAGGGGTCAGGCCCCCACCGGAGAGGCCCAAATATGTGTACCAACCCACCACCCTGTTATGGTGCCTCTCCATTCCCCAATGGAGAGGCACTTCCCGATCCCCTGTGTGAATGTGTGTGTTTGGTGAATGTATGGGGTGTAATTAAAAGAAGGGGGATGGAGGGGAGCGGTGCTCCCCCTCCAGCCTCTGTGGATTTATGTGTATGTGGTGTAATAGGCCGGAGGGTGTAAATGATGATACACCCTCCGGGGGGTGACATGTTGAGATGCGATTAAAATTGGAGGGATTAGTAGGGCAACTAGAGGTGGGAGGGCCGCCCCCATGCCACTACATAGTAACACAGGTGGCGGCCCCCTCCACCCCCAGCCCCACCATCCAGCCCCCCAAGGGTTGGGTATTGGTGTGTGGTGCATTTTCTGAGTGAGCCAGACCAGCTGGGAGTGGGGTGAAGTGAACATGTAGGAGGCCTGTCCAGTGTGAGCCGGGCCCATCCGCGTGGCGGGCCACGCGAGAGGGTAGATGGCGCAGACGGGCAAGTGGCACTGCGGGCCCCGGAACAGCACAGCCGGAGACCCCCCCCCACGGCACCCCCCCAGACCGCGCCGGCCCCGCGGAGCACGGCGACACCCCCCACCCCCGAGCACAGCCAGGCACCAACAACATCCCCCGGCGCCCCAGGGGGCGACCCCCGCCGCCCGCCGGTCCGGAGCAACGCCACCCCGCCACCAAGGGGAGCGGCCGAGCAGGGGGGAGGCCCATGCCCGCACCAGGGCCAGCACAGGCCCACCCGGCGCCACGATACAACACTCTCCACCGGGAGGCGGCCCCGGCCCCCCCGACGAGAGAGGACGCCATCCACCGCCAAGCAGGGCCATCCCGCCAGCCACGGACCTGCAAGCCAGAGTACCGAAGCACCCCCAGCCCGGAACCGCCCCCCCACACCAACGGCGCCAATAGAGCCCCCCCACGGAGGCAATCCCCGATGACCCACGCACCGGCACGAGACACCCCCCCGACGCCAGCACACCCCGAACAACAGCGGGCCCAAGGCCACCAGCCCCGCCCCGCCCAAGGCTGCGCAGCGCCGCCACGAGCCGCGGCCGGTCCCCGGGCAGATGGCCGGAGAGCACCTCCCCGGACACGTAGCCCAAGGATCCGCCCCCGGGGCACCCCCGCCCCAGAATCGCGCCCACGGCGCCCGGTGCACCCAGCCAGCAGACCAGCCAATCCCAACGCGGATCCACCGGGCGAGGAACCACGCGCCGCGCCCCCGCACACCCGCCCAATACGACCCCCGGGGAGGCCCCATAGTACCCCTCACCCCACCCCCTAGCCATAACGTCCACACCCCGGCCATTGCGGTCGTACAAAAAGCCCCCGAGGGGGCCCCGCCTGGCTCGTCGCGCAAGCGACATCCCTAGCAAAGGTGCGCCCCAGGGAGCCAAGCCAAGGACCCGCAAGGGCCGACGGAGCAACCCACAGCCACACCCCGCCACCCAGCAACCCAGGAGGCAATCGCCGACCCCGGGCAGCAGCCACCCCCAAAGCTACCCCCACCCCGGATCCCCCCGGACCGGAGCCAAGGACCCCACCACCCCAGGCCCCCCAACGAGACCACCCCCCAGCCAACCCACCCGGCACGGCACCGCCCGCCCCCCAGGCGGGAGCCACAGCCCCCCCACCAGTGCCCCAGGCCAACGGGAGCCCCCCAAACCCAACCCCACAGGATGGCGGGCGCAAGAGCAAAGGAGGAGGAGGGGGGGAGGACGAGACAGGGGGACAGGGAGCAAGGGGAAGGAGCGGCAGGGGAGCACGCAGGGCCCCAGCCCCAGAGACCAACCAGATGCGCATGCAAGGGGCAACGGCGCCAAATCAAACAGCCCCGGGACCCCGTGAACACCCAGAATGAATGCACACCCGTGCTGAGGCAACAAGGCACCCCGGCAACCCGCCCCAGCCATCCTGACCAAGACCACCCCAGAGGCCCAAGGCGGCCCCGGCCTACAGTTGGGCTAGTGCGTTAGTAAAGAGTGGTGCTGGCAGTCGCTTGCAGGCTAGATCATCAGGCTTTTAAAAATTTAGATTTAATGCAATTAAAAAAGGAGTCCAACGCTCCTCAAAGCACGTTATTTTTTTTTGTTTTCTGAGAGCAGACATCTTTTCCATGGAAATAAATTCTGTGAGGAGATTTTGCCATTGGTTTATGTTTAAGGATTTTTTGTCTTTCCAATTTAGTAATATTGTTTTTTTTGCTATGGCTAGTGCCGCAAGGATTGATTGTGATTGGTTTGCTGGAGGTTGAAGCATTGTCAGGTCTCCAATCAAACAAAGATTTGGAGATAAAGGAATTCTGTAGTCCAAAATGGAGGACAGTTTTTCAGTGATTAGAATCCAAAAGTGTTGAACTGGGGAGCAAAGCCATAAGGCATGTAAATAGGAATCCGCTGTATTCTGGGTGCACTGAGAGCAGATGTCTGTTGCTGAGAAGCCCATTTTATGCATTTTCTGTTGGGTAATGTGGGATCTGTGGAGGACCTTGTATTGAATTAGCTGAAGGTTTGTGTTTTTTGTCATCTTAAAAGTATTACAACAAATTTCTGCCCAGAAATCAGTGCTCGGGGTGATTGAGAGTTCGGCCTCCCACTTCGCGATTGGTAAGTAATTACAGTTAGTGTTCGAAAGCGCTCTGTATATTTTTGAGAGTTTTTTTGATTTTGTTGAGATTTTTTTCATATATATAGCCAGTTCTGGAGGTTGTAACGTAGTTAAGTCTAGTGGAGTGGTTTTCTTTATTGTCTCTGTTACTTGTAAGTACTGTAGAAAGTTACTTTTATTTATATCGAATGCTTGGGTTAGATTGTTATATGACCTGATCTTGTCATTTTCAAAAAGGTCTTGGAGATGAGTGATTCCACTCTCTTCCCATGTCTTCAGATAGAGTGGTGTTTTTTTATTTTTAAAGTCGGGGTTGTGCCAGATTGGAGAGAGTATACTAGTTTTTAATTGGCCATTTGTGATGTCCAGGGCTTTCCACCATGCAGTCAGTGTGGAGGCAATTAGTGGGTTTTTAAAGCAGTTGTGATGTTTGAGGGTCGCAGTGATAAAAGGGAGATCAGAGAGTTTAATGTGTTTGCAGTCTAACTGTTCTATTTCTAGCCAGGTGTTGTAGTATTCTTTTGGATTTAGCCATTCTGTTAAATATAGTATTTGGTTTGCTAAGTAATAATGCATGAAATTAGGGGCTTCTAAACCACCCTCGTCTTTGTTTTTTTGAAGGGTAGAAAGGCTTATTTTAGGTTTTTTATTTCTAGTATAGAATTTTGTAGTTGTAGAATCTAATCTTTGAAACCATTGTTTTGGTGGTTTCAGTGGTATCATTGAGAACAAGTAGTTTATTTTTGGTAAGATTTTCATTTTAACTGAGGCTATCCTGCCAAGTAGTGAGATGGGGAGATTGTTCCATCTCCGCAGATCTGCTGTGACTTTGTCCAACATCGGATCATGATTTAGTTTAATTAATTCATTTAAGTTTGGTGATATATTTAAGCCTAGATATTTAATTGTATTTGTGGTGGAGGGGTGTTGTGGATTTTGGTGTGCAGGATTCCAAGAGTTTTTTGTCAAAGGGAGGATTGATGATTTTGTCCAGTTAATGGAATAGTCTGATAATTTAGAGAAGCTGTTTATTAGATTAAATACTTCCTCTAAAGAGGATTGCGGTTCTTCCAAATAGAGTAAAATGTCATCCGCGTAGAGATTAATTTTGTGTTCTGAGATGGATGAGTGGATTCCTTTAATAACAGAGTTCTGACGTACAGCTGCTGCGAGAGGTTCAACGAATATTGCAAAAAGCAAAGGTGAGAGTGGACAGCCTTGTCTGGTTCCCCTCTGCAGTGTGAAGCTTTGGGATGTTATTTTGTTTGTGGTTACTGAGGCCTTAGGTTTATTGTACAGGGTGGAGATCCATTGTATGAATGATTCTCCGAAGCCAAATTTGCCAAGGACAGTTAGGAGGAATGACCAGTTTACTCTATCAAATGCTTTTTCTGCATCGAGTGACAAGATTATTGTTTTCTTTTTAGAGTTCTGTGCCATGTTGATCACATTAAACAGTCTTCTCACATTGTCTGTGGAGTGTCTATTTTTAATAAAACCTGTCTGGTCTTGGTGTATAATTGACTGTACTACTTTCTCTAACCTGGATGTGAGTGCTTTGGAAATAATTTTTAAGTCTGTGTTAATAAGTGAGATGGGACGATAGCTTGAGGGTAATATGGGGTTTTTGTCTGGTTTAAGTAACAATTTAATGTTCGCTGTATTCATGTGACCTCCTACATGCCCTTTATTTTTGATCTCTGTTACTACTCTGAAAAATAGTGGAGCCAGCATTGACCAGAAATGTTTAAGGAATTCAGCAGGGAACCCATCTGGACCTGGTGCTTTGCCTGTTGACATGCTATCTAAAGCATTTTGTAATTCTTGTAAGGTTAATGGTGAGTCTAAGGTGGTTTTCTGATCTATAGTGAGCTGTGGTAGGTTTAGTTTATTAAGAAAGGTTTTAATATCTTCAGGGTCAGGGTTTAAATTTGATGAGTATAAGTTTTGATAATAATCATGAAAGATGTTATTAATGTCCTGAGGTAAGTTTAAAGTTTGACCTGCGTTATCAGAAATTGCTGCTATAAAGGAGTTTTCTTTATTATGTTTGAGCTGATTTGCTAAATATTTGCCTGATTTATTATTGTAGTCAAAGTTTTTGTATCGTAATTGTTGCAAAATGAAGTCGGTTTTTTTTAGATAAGATGATATTCAGATTAAGTTTTGTATTTTGGAGTTTTTCCCATAAAAGTTCAGAAGGGTTAGCTGCGTATTCTTCCGTAAGTTTTTTGATATTTTCTTCAAGTGTTTTTTCTGCTATCTGTTCCTGTTTTTTCTTAAAAGAAGAGTATGATATAATCTTCCCTCTAATGACAGCCTTGCCAGTTTCCCAGAGTAAGGACGGTGATATTTCCGGGGAGTCGTTTGCCAATAGAAAGTCCTCCCATTCTTTTCTTATAATTTTTTCAAATTTACTGTCATTAAGTAATGAAGTGTTAAAGCGCCATAGAGAGGATACTTTCTGATTAGAGTCACACTGCAGGGTGAGGGATATTGGGGCATGATCGCTAATAATTATAGGATGTATTTTAGAGGACATCTTATGTATGATAGAATTATTTGAAAGAAAAAAGTCAATTCGGGAGAAGGATTTATGCACAGGGGAGAAGAAGGTATATTCTTTTTTAGTTGGGTTATTCAGTCTCCATACATCTCCTATTCCAAGATCTTCCATGTAATCCATTAATACTTTAGCAGATCGAGATGGTTTTGTATTTGAGCACTTACTAGATCTGTCCAATGATGTGTTGAGCGCCAGATTGAAGTCACCTCCGATGATTAGAGACGAGTCTGCAGAAAGGTCTGAAAGCTCTGAGAAAATTCTATGGAAAAAATCAGGGTCATCATTATTGGGGGCATATAGATTAAGAATTGTGAAACATTTATTATAGATTACTACTTTGATAATAATATATCTACCCTCTGGGTCTATGACGGAGTTGATTATGTTAACGGGTAACCTTTTGTTGAGAAGAACCGAGACTCCTCTTTGTCTGGAATTAAAACATGAATTGTATATCTTGTTAAAATTTGAATCTGTCAGGGATTTTTCTTCTGATTTAAGTAAGTGAGTTTCTTGAAAGAAGACAATGTCTGCATTTAATCTTGATACATAGTCAAATATCTTAATCTTTTTAGCCTGTGAGCGAATGCCACGCACATTCCAAGAAGTTACTGTAAACTGATACATAGAATGAGGTGAGTGTTAGTCCATACAGGTGTGAGCATAAGTGAGAATCTGTGAGCATTTGTGCACTGTGTTGTAAAAAGCTTGGATGCAAGGAAAGAAAGAAGAGGAGACATATTTATCATGCGATAGCACCATGGGGTAAAGGACTGGATTGAATAGGTTAGTGAAAAGCACAAACATACAATGACAACAACCAATATCAAAAGAGTAAAAGGAGCAAGGGGTAATTATAGGAGGTATAGGAGGTGGGGGGGTGTTGAGTGAGTGTGAAAGAAAAAAAAGAGTGAGGGGTTCGAGACGAGTGAGTTGACATGAGGGTAGAGAGTGTCCTGTGAGAAAGTACGTGCCAAAAAGTGTTTACCAAAATCTAAGCCAATATGTAGCATACATACAAACATACATACACATACGTGTCTATATATACCTATCCATGTTTTTATTTTAGTGTTATTATTATCTTTATGTATTTATTTATTTTAATTATTATTATTGTTATATATATATACATATATTTTTTTAATTTTTTTTTTTTTTTTTATGGAGTTATCATTATTTTATATATATTTTCTCTATTTATATATATATATATATATATATATATATACATACACATATACATACATACATATATATATACATACATACATACATATACACATCCACATAAACATATATATACATATATACATAGACACATATATACATAAATACATACACACATACATACACATACATATACATGCACATATATACACACATACACATACACACATACATATATATATATATATATATACACACACATACATATACATACACACACATACATATATAAACATATGCATATACACACACATACATATGTATACATATATACATACACATACACACACACATACATACACACTTTTTTTTTTTTTTTTTTTTTTTAAATGTATTTATTGTTTTTATTTGCCCTTTTTTTTTTTAATGTACAGATATATACATACACACACATACAACATATATATTTATTTTAATTTTTAAAAAAAATAATGCTACCTTAGCTTCACCATAAGTGGAGAATTATCCTTTCAATGTTAACTCACATAACACCTTTTTTTTTTTTTTTTTTTTTTTTTAACTTCATTATTATTATTATTTTTAGATTTGTCTTTCTCAGTAGAGCCAGGGCGTGATGTTTAAGTCCCTAAACAGTTGGCCATCTATGTAAAGCTTGTCTACGACCAGTTTGGAATTTTTGCCTTTCTGTCGGTTTTCTTTAAAGATAGGATACAGGGTTTTTCGACGTTCGTTTATTTCCCGAGGGAATTGATCATTCATGCCGAATTGCGTACCTTTAAGTTCCCGACCTTTACTTTTAACCTGGATCTTCTGTTGAAAGTGCTCAAATTTGGCAATGATGGGACGTGGACGGTTTCCTCTCCGTGGTCCGAGGCGATGGACACGGTGAAATGTGATGTTTTTCACGGTTTCTGCCGGGATTTTAAGCGCCGACGACATGAAGTCTTTCAGCAGAGCATGTGGGTCATCGTTGGGGGTTTCTGGAATACCTGAGAATATTACATTGTCTCTCATACTACGAGATTGCATATCCAGGACTGATTCTTTAAGAAACTTGTTTTCTTTTTTCAGCTCTTTTACCTCGGAGCTCACCGCAGATAAAGCCGAATGGATATCATGATTATCTTTTTGTAAGTCCTGGATTTGTTGATAGGCAAATTCCAGGCTGACTTTCATTTCCTGAACGTCTCGGTGCAGTAAGTCGAGCACATCCAGCCTCTTAATTATGGTCTGTAGGAGTTCCGTGTGGGATTCTACCTCGAGGTCTGATGTATCGGTGGCCGAATCGTTTTTCCGGCGCTTCGCCGACTTACCTGATGTACTGGCTTTTGGTCCGGACTCCATCACGTACTCAGCGTAATATCTATCTATGAAGTCCTCGAGGTCCTCCACTCTGGCTGGTGAGAGGGCGCGTGGTCGGCTCTCGTTGGTGGCGTTGATTTAACGGTAAAAATCGTTAGTATGTGCACGTAAACAGGATCGGTAAACTAGTCACGGCAGCGAGCCGCCATGTTGAATTTTCTCAGCTTGTCATGTGACTCTCAGAACATCTCGCGTGACTTGCAGTTTTAATAATAATAATAATAATAATAATATAATGGTGGTTGAGAGTGTGATCATTAATTATCATACAACTATCATAATTTAGGCTTTTTATCAGCTGTAAGCCATAGACAACTCAAAATGAATGGTAGTAAACACTTCAGTTTTATTTCACTGTGTCATATGATTCCATAATTTAAAGTACTTTTACTGTTTGAATAGATAATCGAGACAGATGAATCTGTCATCCAGTAAACAATAAAAAACGTACCATAAGCTCAAGAAGCAGCTTTTTCCGCAAAACAAAAGCATGACAGAATGTGATTATGAATATTGATTCCTTTTTCTGACTGTTTCTACAAGTTTGGCCAAAAAGCTTCTAAATTTACTTAATAAAAAATCTGTGCGTGAGAAAACCATGTTATTATGCACTATAGCCATTTTATTGCACAATAACACTGTTTTGTTATCTCTGAGGAAATGATTCAGATTGGTTTGTGTGGGTAATCTTTATCCTTTTATCCTCGGATAAGAGCTTCAGTCTGTCAACTTCCTTCTACCTCCTTTCTTTGGCTTGTTTTCCCAAAGGAATACTCCGTTTAGAGCTGGGTAGTGACTGTGACATTTCCCCTGTCAGATCCAAGTTTGTTGGCTGCAGGCATTGAAAGCAGTCAGTCCTGACCTCCTTCATCACTGTGTGGTGTAAAAGCTGCTTGGAGGCAGAGAATTAGTCTCAGCCTTCCCACCACCATAGACATCTACTTCTCCTGATACCAGAAGAGGACCTCCATCATCATGAAGGACTTCTAAACCCCCTCCCCTCAGGAACCTGCAGAGTATCAAAAGCAGGGCCAGCAGAACAAGGAACAGCTTCTTTCCTGAAACTATTGGACTCTGTTCTTGTCTGGATCCATGAGCAAGATGCAATGAAATATCTTTCAAAATACAAGCTATTTGTTTTGAATGACTACGCTATACTATTCTCTACTAATCTGTTCTACATCTAATCTTAATATCCACACACAGGAGCCACAGGCAGGCTCCGTCACCCATCCTTGAAAAAGAACCCAATGGGGATTGAAACCATTTCAGGCTGTCTAAAAGCAGCAGGTTGTTGGTTTCATTTTTAGCATCTGCTCTTGCTTTGAAAGGATTAATTGGATGCTTTTGTTCTCAGGCCGCATAAGAAAGTACTACACATTCATCCTTTCCCTCAGTAACTGAGTAATAATAATACAATTATTTTAACTGCTGCACTTGGCTGACATCCCATCACTCTGACAAGCAGAACTTCAGTTTGAACTTTTAAATTTATTTGTGGAAAGCCCCTTGAGAACTGACATCTCGTTTTTGAGAGGGACCAAGAACATATAACATTTCACAAATAGCAAATTACGAAACATACAACTAATACTGACAAAAATACAGTTTTTCTCACAACCCACAATCTCCCACCACCCCACATCTCAGGGTAAATGTATACACATAGATCTACACGTAAATGTTAACAATATATAGATCAACATACAGCATACAAGCAAATACAGCGGACATTTACATACACGGCAATACACATACATAAGCATAGCTTTACACACATAGGCACACATATATAACTTATATACATATTATATATTCAAGTTTGTCTTTATCTTATCAGGGAGGAAACACACACACAGTACTCGATAAATTGAAAAGTCAACATTGTTTTGGGAAAACATAAAACTACGCCTGATACAACTCATAGACATGAGGAGCAGCAACAAGGCAGACCGCGCTGAGGTCAACCAAACCAAGGAAGATACATGAAAGTTCTCACCTCCTAAAGAACCAGTGATGCCATTCACTGCTAAACCAAACACTGCATGAAAACCAAGATTATCAACCTTGTGAATGCCTGATAATTCCGGGAGGGCGCACACCCCCTCATTCGCATTTCAATGTCTTGCCTGCCTGACTGAAACTAACCAACCATTGGATGAAACCACAGACAGTTCAGAAGTAAAATCACCTGTGATTGGACAGAAAGTCCCTCACTCATTGGTCACCGTTGGGACATATGATCATATTTGCCCCTCCCATTTTTATTATAATAATACAAATAATTATAATAGTAATGATACTAATTATTATTATTGCTAATATTACTTAGTGAGAACTACACATCACAATAGCAGTTCATTGAGAATAAGAGAGACAGGATGAACATATTGAAAGTAGAGCTTTATTTAAAAAATAATAAAAATAAAATAAAAAACTTCACACTGTGTTCCCTTTGTCTGGGTCACACACTAAAACTTTAACTCTTGTGCCTCTTGGCTGCTTCAGGGTCATAAAAAGATGGAGCAGGTCTTTTGGAGGGTGGCCCATAATGCAGCCTTTTGTGGAGGGTTGCTTGATATTTGGGGTCATTTTCCTCTTCTGTAATGTTGAACACAGAGCAAAAAGCTCCAGGCTTCTTAAGGATGGAGGCCAAACTATCCACCCAGCTTCCCCATCAGTTGTGCCATCCTCCTCATCAGACATTTTATCCAGAAGTCCATCTCTTCCTTGGCTAAAACAGCTGTCCTCGCTCCCAGCAGCTGGAAACACAAGCAGTAGAATTAGTGATGTTTTATGGCAGTGGTTCCCAAACTTTTCACAGTCCTGTACCCCTTCAGACATTTAACTTGAAGCCATGCACCCCCTACTCCTGCACACTTCAAAAACAGAATAATGTAATGCAGAGTTTTTCAACCTTGTGGTTGTGACCCAATGTGGGGTCACCTGGAATTCAAAATGGGTCCCCTGAAATGTCTAATTTAGATTAATAAAAACACTGATTAAAATGTGCTTTTTAAAATGTTTTAATTATTATTTTTCAAATTATTACATCACGCACACAAAACAATCTTAAACAACTGTATTCTATACTTTCTCAAATATAAATCAAGTTAAAATAAAATGCAGCATGAAAATATCTGAGCTGCTGCATCTTGTCTCTTTGTCACTAAATTAATCCTGGCAACAGCAAACATTATCAAAAGCTCATTTTAGTCCCTGGAGACACCAAAAATGTGTGATATTAAAATGGGGTCACGACCCAAAAAAGTTGTGAACCACTGATGTAATGTCACATACAATGTAGCCCTACAGTAAAATGTGTCGATGAATTGTATATAATATATAATTAAAAAAAAAAAATCATAATCTGTAACCATGGGTTGTCTTAAATCAATGTGTAATTTGTGGCAATGCATGGAGACTCCTGACTAAGTTATATTCTAGTTTCCAAATTAAATTGTATTTTTCATTTACCCCCTTTAACATTTTGCATACCCCTCGGGGTACCCGTTCCCCACTTTGAGAACCTATGTTCTATATTGTTAACACAACAAGATATTGTGTGTGTGTAGC
Source organism: Gouania willdenowi (assembly GCF_900634775.1). Taxonomy (NCBI): domain Eukaryota; kingdom Metazoa; phylum Chordata; class Actinopteri; order Blenniiformes; family Gobiesocidae; genus Gouania; species Gouania willdenowi. The sequence goes on from NC_041059.1 coordinate 33,411,946, forward strand.
AGCCATTTTGTTTTGTTTTTCACTCCGAAATGTCACTAGCGTTACTCACAATGTACAAAAATAATAGGAATAGATTAAGCTGTACTTTGCTCTCTGCACATGCTCTGTGTAACACCTGTTCTGTTATCCTTAAAAACTCTTCCTCCTCTGTCTGCTGTGGGCTGAACCTTTCATGGCTTCTGCTTGGGCCCAAAGGTCTGGATGACTAAATCTGAAGTTCTTCCAGACTGTCTCATAGTATGTCTTACATGGAAAAAACAGAAGCAACAGCATAAATATGTAAAATAACACCACCACAAACAACAAAACAGATTTTTTCAGATTAAAGTTACTTACATATAAAGACTCCAGTGTCCACTCCACACATGTCTGGACTTGCAATGAGAGTTTCCATCAAATACGAAGTCACAGTCGAATTGTGGGGCGAGCTCAGTGTGTCACAACAAATGAATAGCGTCAGGTCAAATACTTTATTTGTACTTTCTTTTTTCTGAAAATCTCACCCTTGTATGTGGCCATAACGCTTTTCATTTCCCTTCGAGTTGTGTAAAAGCTGCGCCGTTACCTATAAAAAATAAATAAAAGTTAACATTGATGTAGCAGCAGGAATAGACATTCACTTTAAATCTATTATTATTTAACAGGGTCACAATTCATCTGTGTATTTGGTTCTGTACTTGTAAGAGAAAAGTTCTCACACACACAAAAGCAAAATGGTTTTTACAGGTGTACATTTTTTTTCACACATACACAAAAAGTATTTTGCAGACACAAAATGTGTTTTACAAATATGTTTTTCACACAGATTTTTGTGCAGACAAAGAAAAATATTTATAAATACAATTTTTTTCCACACACAAATTTGTTTTACAGACACAAAATGTATTTTACAAATACAAATAATTTTTTCACACAAATTTGTTTTGAGCACACAAAATCTTTATGACCCTAATTTGATTCAATAGCTGTGACAAATATGTGTAATGAGTCTTACACTGGGCTCAACACCTGCAGTATCCATTGACCCATAACAGGATCACCAGCCAGGGATGGACCTGAGGGGTATTCCATAAAGCGGGTTATGTTTTATGTTCAAACTCTGAGTATGTTTGGGCTCAAATGAGGGAAACTCTGAGTATCCCATTCCTAAATGTGAGGTATGTTCTTCTCTGAGTATGTAACCATGGCAACATTGTCCGTGAACTAAACCCTGGGTTTCTAACTGGCTCCGCCCACCTGAAGACCGTTTCTTAAACCTTAACACTCTTCTCTGAAAAACACATTAGTAACATCACACACCACAGACATGCTCACATCATTACTAATGTTGTGTTGCTTTACTTTTTTTTTTTGTGAATACGGTAGTTTTCTTTATAACATTGTGGATACAGATCATTAAGTGAAAGTCACTGAGAGGTTGATCTGCATTAAAACTTCTACTGACGTCTGTAGTAAAGTTCCCTGAATACAAACCTGTGGATAATGGAGGAGATGATAATTTAAATGAATCCACTTTTAAGGCTTGATTGTTGTTTTATATTGTTATACAGTTAAATCTGTAGATCACACATCTTTGAAGGTATGATGGCGCAGTGAATTGTGATGCTGCTCTTCAAAGCGATGGGTCACGGGTTCCCCTCAGGTCTGTCATCAATAAGATTAGATCTGTCGCCAAAACCCTGGTCAGGGAAGTCTGTCAGGGGTCTCATGAAGAATAAGTATGCGTAAATAAAATATTTGATCCTAAAACATGTCTATCACCACCAATCTGGCCAGTGAGAGGAGTGGATGTAGCCCTTGGCAAGTGGTTGCACAGAACGCAACATTAAAAGTCCAGTTTGAACAAAAACATGGGTTAGCTTACCTGCTCAGTTGTCGAACATCTTTGTGCGGCGCTCCTCAAATCCCATCTCAATGCCATTGCACTCGGCATTAGACAACGGCCTTCTACCGAGGACCCCGTCTATTATATATTTATGTATATGTTACACCCCTGAAAAAAAGGAGAAATAATCATGATCATGAGCGTATAGTAGAATCAAATACATGTTTACAAAAATATAACAATATACAAATGTACACATTTACAGCACTTTCTTAGATCAAAACGAATAGTGGTGGAGGTAGGATACACACATTTCCTTTAAACTAACAATGAAAAACAGTATGTAACTACAATAAATAATTTGCTCACTTTTTTATTTCAAGCATAAAATATGTAAGTCTTAAACTTGTATTGAGATAATCAAAGTGCATGAATCAAACTACATAGAACAGTAAAATATATTTTAAACACATCTTTGCTCATATGAAACAGAAGCTAACAACAGAACACGCTACAAGTCTGCTTCCTCTATCAGGAACGTTTAGAAGAATGGGGAAATCAGCACATGTGGGGGTGGAGACAAAACCAATCGATCCCAGATAGTCTAACTCAGAACACTCAGAGGATAATTATAATGCATCAATTTTATATAGCACTTTTTTGGACACTCAAAGATGCTTTACAGAATTAAGGGATTATTTTTTCACTCCACACTTAGTGGTGGTAAACTACTATTGTAGCCACAGCTGCCCTGGGGCAGACTGACGGCGCCGAAGCTGTCTCCGATCACCACCAACACTCACGCACGCATGACATGACATTCATACTAGGCAATGTGGGTGAAGTGTCTTGCCCAATAACACAATGACAGATACCACTGGGGCGACTGCCACCCCACTGTGGCACCTGGAGATCTAACGAGATCGGGCAATGACAGGCTGGTATGGCCACAGGTAAACATTACTCAATCTAATTTTTTAATAAAGAGTCAAGTAAATCATGTCTATTTAACACTAACACTTTTAACTGTCTTTTAACATTTAACTGGTATTTAAGTATTTAAACTCATGAACTCAGTGTTTTAATCTAAACTATTAGTGCATTGCTTTTTAACTTGTCACATATAAGTTCACAATATATTACATTCACAACAACATAAATAAGCAAAAAATACAACAAAAGAACTTCAAAAAACAACACAAATACACAATAACTCCAGAAATCATACATTTTATAGAAATTCACAAAATGTCACATAACATTAGACAACAAAAAAAATACACAGAATGACAGAAAAACATACACATTTACTATAAAAAACTCTTTGATCTTTCCACATGCAGCCCTTGGTCTAATTTTATGCGGCCTCCAAAGTAAACTTATAAAATGGCAGAAAAACACACAAAACAAAAGCAAGAATACAGTAAAAAAAAATTTTTTTTTTTTTTTTACAGTTACAACATTGCAGGAAAATACAATAAAAGACAAGAAAATACTACAAAAGCTGAACAAAACTACTACAACAATGAACCAAACGACAACAGTAATACACAAAATGACTCACAAAAGAATAACAACAAAAATACAGAAAAAGACAAGAAAAACACAAAAAATGACTCTGCAAACACTCAGTACTAACAAACAAGCAAAATGACAACAGAAATACACAAAATGCGCGATATGACTTCAAAAGACATACATTTTACAGGAAATATACACAAAAGGACAAAATAAATGCACTAAATGCCTCATAAGGAACAGGACAACAATAACTATACACAGAATGACAAAAAAAAACACACAAAACTGACAAAAATGAACAAAACAATAATGCACCAAACTCACAATAAATTGTGAAAGACAAAAAACAGTGCAACAGCTCCAGGCTCTCACAGCTGAAAAGAAGATGAAGCTGGAACGGCATTGATCGATCAGTTTGTTCTTCAGAAGTAAGATTTCCACATTTATGTTCAAAGTCCAACACTAGAAGAGCACCTGCATATTGTATATGGTTTCCCTTTTTTCATGGTTTACCTTGGAATGAATGAGAATGAATGCTCTATGTTTGAATATGTGCAAGTAATGCAAAAAAGCAAAATGAAAAATGGACAAAGGAGTAGGATGAAGCTCCTCCAAACAGTGAGGCCTTGGACAGAGGGAAGAAAACCCATATGGAGGCCATTAGAGCAGCTTCATTCATGAGGAAGTGGTGAAAACCCTAAAACTCCCAATGGTAAGAGAAGAGACTTTGTACATTCATGTTTTTGGTCCAACAGCATTGTAACGGTCTAGAAAGTGTGCGGAATACACAACAGAAAATCTGATCAAATCCCTGGTAAACCAATACAAGCAGAGTTTAGGAAAATGGTTCTGAAACAGGCTGATTTCCAACAATAGTGTGCTGATGATCCAGAACTGTCATTGCTGATAGGAGCAGATTAATATTGGCGAGTGGAATCTCCAGAGGATGACAGACACTTATGGTCATTGGAAGCAGTTTCAACTGGGCACTGCAAGGCCAGAAATTTCAGCATCCCGTGTAACAGACGCCACATGCATCAACCTGGAGGACACTCAGGTCCCCAAACAGCTGCATGCCTTTGGGGGGTGGAGTCAGTGGGTGTTATCAATGACAAAGCTCCAAGTTCAGAGGAAACTGATGCTCATCAAAGCTTTGAACAGACTGTAACACAGAAAGATGGATGCTACCACAGTGAGTTACCATGGTGACCAGTGGCGTGCACAGACATTTTGGGGGGCAGGTGCTCAGTGAAAAATAAGGGCACTTTATGCGGCATGCAGAACTGACAGCTACCTTATTATAACAGCGCGAGATTTAAAAGATAAATAAACATTACAGGCACATGTTGAATGTAATCCTCCTTATCCTCTCCTTTCTAGGCATTATACTGCAACTGGCAAATAAAATGAGACCAACAATATGAATAAGACAGGGCTACTTTCTCGGCAGCCAATTGGGAATTGCCTGCTTGTCATATAGTAAATAAATTAATTAAGTATTAATTATGTAGCCTAATGTAAACCTACACAAATAGCCTATAAATAGGGATGTAACGATTCACTCAACTCCCGATACAATTCGATTCATGGGTTCATGATACAATTCTCTCACAATTTATTTTACAAATGGGGACTGTAGACAAATGACTGAAAAATATTACTAGAAAATACTGTATTATTTTCCTTTTATTTTTCATTGGCAAAATAATCCCTTGATAAACTATTCAAAACAATGCAATTTAACTAAAAATAAATGTTGAATGAAATAAATAAAGGAATAATACAAATGAAGAAGAAGTCTATTAATTTAAATTCTGGTTATAGTAAACAATGCAAAACTGCATAATAGTTTTTTTTTTCCTTTTAAAAGTGCAACTGAAAATGTATTTTGTGCCTTAACAATTGGACTTTAAAAAAAAAACAGTCATTGCATTGTATTTATGTCAGATATTTGTTTGGACCAGCAGAGGGCGCTGGTAACCCAGTGGTCGGTTGGCATGCAGATATTCTTGCAGTGAAGAAGAGATGATCTGCGCTAGCAAACAAAGCTAATAGAAAAACGTGACTTTTACAGATATTCACGTAATATTGCAGATATTCTTTCACAGCGAAAGGGGTAAGGAATCATTTGTGAACATGTTTAAGAGTAGAAGTCGGCCAGAAAGAAAGCAGTAGCAGATTCCGCCCGCCGCCTCCACTTCAGGACAAGAGGATAAATACATAGCGGCCTCTGCTGTTTAAAAAAAGTACTGCGATTCAATTTTCAGTGTATTGATGTGAACCGTGATACCAATGAATCGATTTTTAACTGCCTTACGATTAATCGTGACACCCCTACCTAGCGCCCCCTCACACCCTGAGGTCAAAAGCTGAATAGGTTTCATTTCGGGGCCATCCAGAAGTGAAATAAAATTAAAATAAACATTTTGAAATTACCAAATTACTCCAAAATAACAGATACACACACTCGGGGTATTTGGAACCCGTCGACCGAGTTTCAAGTCGAACTGGCACCGCGTCCAGGAGATATTTGCTCCACACACACACATCCACACAACCACACAGACCTCCCTTGAATTATAGTATAGATAGTGATATAGGGAAAGCCTTAGTTTTGAGGAACTGACAACAATGCTTGCCTAGATTTGAGTCTGTGTTACGTTCGAGGCTTTTCTCTTATGTGTATGAAGATCCCAGCCATTCTCTCATTTTCTGGTTGGCAAAAGACTTCCATTATTACTGACAGATATGCTTCAATTGTGTGTTGTTTGTGTTGCTGACTAAATCAAGAGGGACTGGAAGCAGTCCCCCATTGGCTGTGAAGATTGCTACTCCGGATCAAGATCCACCTTGTCACCAAATAATGATACCATTCTAAGAGCGACATAGGACCGCCCTCTCGCAATTTAAGTATTTGTTGTGTGAAACAGAACTCTTATTCTGTTGCATGCGAGGAAGGTTTTCAAAATACTAGGATGGTTAGTGGTTGATAAACGTGGTTTAGACTGGGTGTTTATCGCAGATAAGCACAAATAGAAGTGATGTAATAAAAAACTACCTCCTCAGCAGTAATGGCTATAATGTAAACAAACATGCTAAACATCTTAACGATGACGTTTGCCTGAAAGTCAAGGATACAACCAGTTTGTTTGACACATACATATATACTACTACTACTTTAGGACATGTAGTGAATTAGCATTTGTTCAGCTTTTACAGTGTGCACAGTGTGCAAGGGGTGAAAGAAAGAAGGTAAATAATAGTAAATGAGCATTTAAAGACAACCGTTCTTTGGTTATTTCATTTCAGAACCAAATTGAAAATTAAAAAAAACGGGTTGGTTTTTTGATTTTATTAATTCATTAACAGAAAAATGGAAAACCCAAACAAGCAGCATTTTTCTGTTTTAAAATTAAATTCTGGTTCTGTTTGTGTGATATTTGGATATTTCCGAGGAAACAAGGATGAGAGCTTCATGTTCTAATCTCATCACACAGAACGACCAACAGACGGACTTTTATTCTGTCTTTTATTTCATTCTGTTGATGACATTTCATGAAAGAGTTATTGATGCTGGAACCTGGAAGTTTGAATCTGTGAGTTAACCGATCAGTGTTATGGTCCAAATAGTATCCAGATAAATTGGTGACTGGGCGGACTTTTACTCCCAGTCCATAAGTCATATTATTGGTGAATTGAAACAATATTAATACATTAATAAATCAAAACCAAAAAACTGATGTTATGTAAAACATGCACATGTGTGGAACCAGAGGTGGTGTAATAAATCTACTGGTGCCCCTCATTTCTTTTGACCAACTTCCGTGTGTGTTGACGGCTGCCGTCAACACACTTATACTCACTTATACTCACTTATAACGTGCAAAATATTTTTTTTCACTACCCTGAAAAAACTAATTTTTTTTACAAAAGTGTCAAATGGTAGAAGTTCTAACACCTATTGTTCCTCACACCAGCCTCACAGTTAATAGCCAGTGTTATGGCAAAATTATTAGTTATATATATATATATTTTTGATCCTTAAGCCTTGGGTTGTAACTTTCCATTGTGTTATTCTCATGTCTTCATCTTTGCTTCCAGCACTGGGTCAGGCCACCCTTTCCAAAGCACATGATATCTCCCCAAAACAATAATCGCACAAGGACGCATAGGCACTCTGTGTGCGCACTCACATGCTTACACACACTCACATAGTCACACATACATACCCCATACACATCCATTCACACACTCAAACACATAAACACACACACCTCCACTCCCATGACAACCAGCAGATACCAGAACTGGTTGTTTTGACCCAAAGAAGGAACTGTCTCTTATTTTCACTCTCCTCTTTCCCCCTCCTCTGTCCTCTTTATCTCCTGGGGGGAGGAGGGAGGGGGACGGAGGGGCAATATACGTGATGTGTCAGAATTGTCTCTCACTCGATCATCGGACGTCCGCCCGGGCGGTCACTAATTTTGTCCATCTTTGTACTTTTTTTTACTTAGTTTTATAATAAACCTTTTTTATAAAATCATCAATGCTTCGCCTGGACTCCATCACTCAACCAGAGCAATAAATCATGTCTCCAAATGACACCAGTCACCAGTTTATTTGGATACTCTTTGGACCGTAACACCGCAAAACAAAACTACAGTGTGAGCAGCTTTTTTATGAGCTAAAACATTTACACACTGAATGAAACCATGAGCAGGATCAGAAAACTGCTGAAATAAATCCTAAACAGTTTTATTGTGTGAAGAAACCTGAGGGGTATTTCATCAAACCCAGATCAAGGTTAAGTTTGGGTTTAACCTGAGAGTCCGGCTCCGGTAAGCCGGGTTGTAACTGGAACGGCAGTTTCATCAACAAGAAAACATCTTGGTTACCATAGTAACACAGTCCATGGGACAAACCTCCTCCCGACCAGGTTTAAGCAGCAGGCACACTCTCATGAAACACGTCATCATTTTTGAAAGAAGTAATTTAGTGATGGAAAAAGGATTCAAAAAGATTTCTGTTATACTTTTTTTTTTTTTTTTTTAAAAATACCGCTTTAATACGGTATTTTAAAAGGATAATAAACAGAATATCATGGTAAATGTTTTAATATGATTTTAAATCCATACAAATGGTCATATAATCAATGTCTTATTACATGTTTAATGTGTACCGTATTTTTAATGAGATATCACAGTCTCCATGTGCTTTTTTTTTTTTTTTTTATCTTGTCTGCACATGCTGTCAAAGGTCAACACTACAAGAAGTGCAATCATTATGAGACAGCAATGCATGTTTTGTTATTGCAATAAAATAAATTGATTTATTTTATTGCTTAATTGTGACCATCACCAGCCCTCCCTAAGGAAGGGTAAGAAATCTTTTATTAGAGGGAGGATATAAAAAGGGAGAGCAGTGTTACACCTAAGTGGAGAGGGAGAGGGAGGGGAAAGGGAGCAGGGAGGAGAGACTCAAGGTAGGAAATAGAAAGGGTGGGGAGAATAGATTGTTTTACAGTGAGGGTGAGATGTGAAGTTGTAGAATATATTGTGCTTATTATGTTGTGTAATCAAGCCATTATAGTGACAAGTGTGAAGCTTAGCTATAATGGTGGTGGCTGTGGACAGGGGGAATGAGTGAGTGGTAATACCTAAAGCAGGTATTTGGGATTAACGTGTCTAAAGTTAAGCCCAGTTTGAGTTTTATCGCACATCCCAAGGTGTGCCAGTGCATCGTATACCAGTATATATGCAAAAAACCGCTACCGCAAACCCAGGAACTGCCCCGGGCCCGCAGATGCAGCCAGGCCAGCAGAAAGAGTGGGGGCCAGGGAGCCCCAGGCCACCCCCCCATGGCCGAGCAACCCCCGAGACGCCGCCAAGATCCCAGGCTGAGAGGCAACCACCGCCCCCACACATACATCCGAGGAAGCCCCAAGCAGCCGAGCACCCAGCGCATCCCGCCACCGACCCCAACCCCCAACCCCAAGGCCCCCCGCCCCCCCCACCCACCCACACCCAAGCACCCATCCCCCGACGGGAGGGCCCAGAGAGCCCCCCGCCCGAGACCCCAGCAGCGGAGCCAAGGCCCACGCCCAGCAGACGGCCAGAGCCACGCCAAGCGGGCAGCCAGCGGGCACTCGCCGGCGGGCCCAGAGCCAGCAGGGATCAGACCCCAGGCCAGAAGGACCCAGAACGGAAGCAGCACCAAGAGCAGTGCCCCCAGGGACAGCGACCACGCCCATAGTCACCGAGGGCACCAAGGGGATGCTGCAAGTTGCCCCGCCGGCCCCCAGGCACACCGACCAGGCACCCCAGAGCGCGCCAGCTCGCCTTTCCTTGATGCCGCCCGCGCGATGAGCCCTAGGAAGCTCCCCCCCCCCCCCCCACCAAAGGGCCCAGCCACACCAAAAAGCCCAGCTCGCAGGGCGCCGCACAAGCCGGGGCCACCCGGCACTGCACCCACAGGCATGGTAGGGCACGGCCCGCACCACCCGCCCCAGAAGACCCCTGCCAAGACTGGCCCGGCCAGCCGGCCAGGCCCGCCGGACTCCAAGGGCACCACTGCAGGACAGGGAACCCCCAAGGGCGAGCCCCCGGGCCAAACCGCCATGGGGCACGCCCCAGCCCAGCCCACGAACAGGCCACAACCCAGCAAGACCGCACAGCCCCAGGCGGTGCAAGAACAGCAGCCCAGGCCCCGCCCCCCACCGGACAGCGCAAGCCACGGGGCAATGCCCCCTCCCGGGCGCAAGGGCGACTGGCGGTCGCCACCGCGGGAGCGAGGCGCCCCAATGGCCCACAACCGATGCGGAGCAGCAGCCCCCCGCCAAAGGTGCAGAACCCACCCACCTGCCAGCCCGCAGATAGCAGGACAGACCTACCAAGCGGCCGATACCGACCTCAACCACCGGAACAGCTAGAGCCGCCCCCCCAGCAAAGAGCACCATCCCGGAGTGCCAAGCAACCCCGCCCCAACCCTGGCGCAGAGGCCAGCACCCCACAGCGTGCCCACCCCCCACCTCGGCGTGGCAGGCCACCCCAGACCCACACCCCGCGAGACGCGCCCCCAAGGCAACCAGGAGACGAGGCAAGCAACAGACTCTGCTCCTTCCGACCGCAGACGTAGGTTTAAAATCCACTTTTTACGGTGTTGTTCTGTGAGCTTTTTACATTTATCACCTTTGTGAATGAAACAATATTAATACATTAATAAATCAAAACCAAAAAACTGATGTTATGTAAAACATGCACATGTGTGGAACCAGAGGTGGTGTAATAAATCTACTGGTGCCCCTCATTTCTTTTGACCAACTTCCGTGTGTGTTGACGGCAGCCGTCGTTCAATAGCACAAATGTAAAGCAATTACACCACAGTATATTTTATTTATGGAGCAGACTCCCGTCCGCTGTCAGTGAATAAACTGTGTTTATGCTGTTTAAATCATCATGGTCTAGTTATTTTGAGTTGTGGGGCCTCGCCCACGCTGGGGCCTCCCCTGGGCCGTGCTAGGTGGGTGTGTGTGGGGGCACGGCCGGTGGTTCCTGTCCTGGCGGATCCGCGTTGGGGTGGTTGGTCTGCTGGCTGGGGGCGCCGGGCCTCGTGGGTGCTGTGTCTGGGAGGGGATGCCCCGAGGGTGGGTCTCTGGGTTCGGCGTCTCGGGGTGCGCCCCCCCACCGTTTGTCCGGGGACGGGCTGTGGTTCGGCTGGTGGCTGGGGCCCGCTGTCCTCCGGGCTGTGCTGGCGTCGGGGGTGTCTCATGTCTGCGCGGGGGTGATTGGGGGTGGTCTCCGTGGGTGGGGGGGGGCTCTGCTGGCGACATTGATGTGGGGTTGCGGTGCCTGGCTGGGGGAGCATGGGTTCGCCTACCTATCGGTCCGTGGCTGGCAGGGTGGCCCTGCTTGGGTGGTTGGTAACGTCCTCTCTCGTCGGAGGGGGCCGGAGCCGCCCACCTGTGGAGGGTGCTATGTTGTGGTGTCGTGCGGGCCTGTGCTGGCCCTGGTGTGGGAGCTGGCCTCTCTCCTGCGCGGTCGCCGCCTGCTTTGGCGGGGCGGGCCGCTCCTGGACTGCTGGGGGATGTGGCTGGTGCCTGGCTCCGCCTGGGGGGGGTCTCGCCGTGCTCCGTATGGCCGCTGCGGTTCGGGGGGGTGCCGCGGGGGGTCTCCAGTTGTGCTGCTCGGCGCGTCTCTGGGGCCCGAGGTGCCGTGTGCCCGTCTGCGCCGTCTGCCCTTTCCGGTGGCCCGCCGTGCGGACGGGCCGGGCTCCTACCAGACAGGCCTCCTACATGGACACTTCACATCACTCACTCCCAGCTGGTCTGGCTCACCCACTTGTTACACCACACTCACATACCCAACCCTTGGGGGGCTGGATGGTGGGGCTGGGGGTGGAGGGGGCCGCCGCCTGCGCTACTAAGTAGTGGCGCGGGGGCGGCACTCCCACCTCTGGCTGCCCTAATAATCCCTCCAATTTCAATTACATCTCAACACACCACCCCCCGGAGGGTGGGACCACCACTTCCACCCTCCGGAGCTATTGCACCACATACACATATATACACATAGGCTGGATGGGGAGCACCGCTCCCCTCCATCCACCCCTTTTTAATAGCACTTCATACATTCACTAAACACATACATTCACTCAGGGGATAGGGAAGTGCCTCTCCATTGGGGAATGGAGAGGCACCATAACAGGGTGGTGGGTAAATTCACACATCTGGGCCTGTCGGGTGGGGGCCCGGCCCCTCTGTTGATGGCGGGGATACCGTGTGGGGATCGGGGGGTGCGGTCGGGCGTGGCGGGGCGGTGGGTTTCTGGGGGGTGTGGAGGGGTGTTGCTGGGCGCTCCCTTTGCGGGGTCTCTCTGGTCGGTGCCCGCCTGGTGGGGCGTGGGGGTGCCCCTTCCCTGCGGGTGGGGCTTGGCACTTGTCTCGTCTCCTGGTTGCCTTGGGGGCGTGCCTCACGGCGTGTGGGTCCGGGGCGGCTTGCCTCGCCAATGTGGGGGGTGGGCGCGCTGGGGGGTGCCGGCGTCTGCACCGGAGTTGAGGCGGGGTTGCTTGGTGCTCCGGGGTGGTGCTCTTTGCTGGGGGGCTGCTCTAGCTGTTCCGGGGGTTGAGGTCGGTATCGGCCACTTGGTAGGTCTGTTCTGCTATCTGCGGGCTGGCGGGTGGGTGGGTTCTGCGCCTTTGGCTGGGGGCTGCTGCTCCGCATCGGTTATGTGCCATTGGGGTCCCTCTCTCCTGTGGTGGCGGCCGCCGGTCGCTCTTGCGCCGGGGGGGGGCATTGCCCCGTGGCTTGCGCTGTCCGGTGGGGGGCGGGACCTGGGCAGCTGTCTTTGTGCCGTCTGGGGCTGCGCGGTCTTGCTGGGTTGCGGCCTGTTCGTGGGCTGGGGGGCTCGCCCTTCGGGGTTCCCTGTCCTGCGGTGGTGCCCTTTGGGTCTGGCGGGTCTGGCCGGCTGGCTGGGCCGGTCCTGGCGGGGGTCTTCCGAGGCGGGTGGTACGGGCCGCGACCTGCCATTCCTGCGGGTGCGGCCCCGGCGTGGGCTCTGCGGTGTGGCTGGGCCCTTTGGTGGGGGGGGGGTCTGTCTGGGGCGCATCCCGCAGGCTGCATCAACGAAAGGCGATCTGGCGCGCTCTGGGGTGCCTGGTCGGTGCGCCTGGGGGCCGGCAACTATGGGCGTGGTTGTCGTCCCTGGGGGCGCTGCTCTCGGTGCTGCTTCCGTTCCGGGTCCTTCTGGCCTGGGGTCCGGACCCTGCTGGCTCTGGGCCTACCGGCGGGCGCCCGCCGGCTGCCCGTTCGGCTCTGGCCGTCTGCTGGGCGGGGGCCTTAGCTCCTCTGCTGGGGTCTCGGGCGGGGGGCTCTCTGGGCCCTTCCCTCGGGGGGTTGGGTGCCTCTCCACTTAGGTGTAACACTGCTCTCCCTTTTTATATCCTCCCTATAATAAAATATTTCTTACCCTTCCTTAGGGAGGGCTGGTGATGGTCACAATTAAGCAATAAATTAAATCAATGTATTTTATTGCGATAACAAAATATGCATTGCTGTCTCATAATGATTGCACTTCCTGTGGTGTTGACCTTTGACAGCATGTGCAGACAAAAAAAAAAAAAAAAAAAAAAATGGTCTAGTTATTTTAAGTTTTCTGTACATTTACTAATTTGTATTAGGTTAACTATTTAACATAAAAAAGATGAATAAAGAAATGATAAAAATAAAATAACAATGATAGATGCCATGAATATGTTGGCAAATCATGGATTGCTTTGATACCTAGTGAGAAGAATGATGGCCTGATGGTTTGGGATGAGCTTGTGTTCTGGGTGAATATGTTGGATTAAAGTGGTGCTGTCTTCTGAGGGATGTGCTGTGTCAGTGGGGCTGGTACAGGGGGTAGCGGTAAGATGAAGGCATGCTCACTGGTGATGAAAGCACAACAATACAACGACAACTTGTTGGCATCCGTCACTCTACCTTCCAGGCAGAAGATTAAATTACTCTAAAAATGTATCAATTCATAAGTAGGATTTTATAATAAATAAATAAATATATCAAAAGAGGCTAAAGATAACAGTAAAATGGCACCATGTTGTTAATAAGCCCACATATCAGTGCTTCAGCGGGATAAAAAAAGAGAAAAATACTGTTCTTCGGCCTGAAATAAAATAAATGTTAGAAATACAAATAAAGCCCATTTTGTTTCAGCAAATTTTGAGTTACAGTAATTTCACTCACATGAATTGAACTTTATCAATTGATTTGTATAATCCGGGTACATTAAATGTTTCAATTCCAATTCTTGTATGGTTTACGATGGTTTCACGGCACATTTGCGATGAAGGTGGTCATATTTTTCTGATTTTAAAAGTTGAGTCGACTTGTTGTAATTTATGGTGTGTAACTACTGCAGACCACTGTAATGAAGTGTATATACAGTTTACCTTTGTATGTTGCTTTTCTAGTGCTCTTTTCCTTGTCCTCACAGGTCATGGAGTTCCGCATGGATGTCGATACCGATGTTTGGATCCTCATTGGCTGTGAAGATAGCCGCTACGGATCAAGATCCGCCTCGTCACCAAATGAGCAATCTCTCGCTATTTATCAATCAATCAATCAATCAATGTTTTATTTGTATAGCGCCAAATCATAACCAATGGTATCTCAAGACACTTTACAGTAGAGCAGTCTTAAGGACGGACTCTTCATTTTATGGATACACACATATGCATATATACGTATATACACATACATATTTCCTGTTGATGCTTTTATTCTGTAAAGGTTCTCGGAAATGTTGATGTTTTAAGGCTCTTGACTATGTAACGATTCACTGGTCTCTTAGAAAGCGATAAAGCTACAACGCACTTTTAGGTAACGGGCGGATCTGTCTACCAGCAGGGGTGAATACCAACACATGCACAAAGAAATGAAAAAAGCTTTGGCCTTAGTTATTAGCCGTGTATTTAAGTACAGGCAGTTTAAAGCGTAACCCACCCAAACGCTCGAGCGTAAACCCATTTACAAACAAACACAAAAGTACGCACTAAGGCACGAGGATCCATAAAAAGTCTGTGAACCTGGAAGCCTTGTTCCCACCACAGGCTCGGTCAAACACCAAGCGGCTGCCCTCCCGTGCATCAGAAGTTGGACCAGACAATCCCAGCAGCTCCGTGAAGCATTATTCCACCTGTCAATGGACAATCGGGTAAACACAAAGAAGTTAGTTCCACGACATTGCAGCTCTGGGCAGTGTAAAGTCGGCATGTGATGTCACATTACCCCGCGCATCGGCAAACGCAACCTGTCCCCTCATATAGCGGTAACATTCCCCATTCACATTCATACAGTTTCAATAATACAACAGTGCTAACAAAAATTATCATAATAAAAAGATTTTATATCCTCTGTGACCAGGTTCTGCACAATAAATTACATTTTGAAGTGTTTGGTTCACCCCTGCTGGGTGACACATGTAGGGACCTATGTGGTCTTTGCAACTTCCCTAAAGTTTCCGTTGGCCAAAGCTACATGTAGTACCTCATTTTTTCATGTTCTGTGTTTCTTTGTAATGCTGACAAGTTGTCAGTAAACTTCTGTCAAATAGTGTGTCTGCTACTCATTGAAGTTTCCAACAAGTACCAATGTATTCATAATTTTAAGTTCTTAGGTATGAAAAAAGTAACATGCATTCAGGAACTTATGGCATAGTAACAACATTTAGTCCAGTTGTGGTTGTCCTGTCAGTACAGGAACACAGGTTGGAACTATGATGGAGAATAAACGTATCGGCATTCCTCGACCGACTGGGTGTGAAACTGAGAGCAAGAGTACCAGATTGTCACCAGTGATGCATTGGCCTTCCAGTAATCACTCCATTTTCATTCTAATTCCCTGCCCTGCCACTGTCCCATTCACACCCACAATAGAGTTCACCCAATGAGTTGAGGCAACGGACCACACACAGACACACTCAACTTGTTAGCATGAAGAGTGCTTTATGAATATATCTTTACAATGACAGTTTATTTTGGCAAACTTACAAACAACAGACTTACTCCTACTTACTCCTGAAAAAGAATCTGCATAACATTATGATTTATGATTATTTATTTTGCAATATACTACTCCCCCAAGCTTGGACTGTTTGTTGCATATGCCTTGTGTCCTTTCCAACTACACTCCAGCTTTAAGTTTTTGCCCGAACCTGACCGAGAGTTGGGGTCAAATTTGGTTAAATTTTTTCCCATCACATTAAACTAATAAAGTTACCTTTAAAGTGGACCAATTAACCTGTTTACATTAAACTGAGTGCGTTCTCACTGAATCATTCTTATCAGTCATTTTGTCATGCACACACCCTCATCATGGCAAAGGCACAGAGAAATGCATATGATGCAGCTTTCAAGTTGTCACACAGAGACAGCGTTGCAGCAGCCTGGATGAAGTAAAAGTCAGCCAGTTTGTAATAGAAAGAAACAATAAACAGCATCAAGTTGGCAAATCACCACTCTGGGTTTGTTCAGAAGCGATTGTGTTTATATTCTGACTCAGACACTGGTAGGCCAGTGAAAATAAAAAGTTGTAAATGGACTGCGTGGGGCAGTGAGGAGAAGACTTCATGTGGAGAAGGAAACATATCAGTTGAAACTCATCAGAGTACTCGGAAATCTCTGTTAAAGCGAACGGGAGTACAGTAGCCCACCTACTGTACCTGCCTGTTCTGATTGGCCGAGTCATCTGAATGGCACCCTCATCAGCCAATAGGGTGCCTATGTGACGATGCGGCCTTTGCGTGGATGTTTCTTGGAAAAATGCAAAATTATGGGAATGCAGCAATACAACGGTGCGTTCAATAGCCCGGACAATACGATATAGTTGTATACAAAATGAGGGAAGCCTCTATTAAAGTCTGGGTCGTGTTCTATCAGACTTGGGCCGGGTCTTCTTCTTTCGGCCCAATTAAAGCTCTAAACTACACTATATTTATTTATCGACTAGTCTCTTACATGTGGTTTCTCTAAAACAGTTAAATTTATGCGCAAAATAATCTACAAGTAGTGTGTGCGTTAAGGGCTCTATGCTCCCATGCGCATAAGTCCAAAAAGCCGCGCAGCAAAGTTGTTTTTGGCTGTGCACTATTCTCTCCTCGTATTTAAGTCAGTCGCTGCGCGCCTCCATCCCAGTTACGCACTGTGGGCGGAGCAGCCCTTAAAAGTGGGTATTCCCATTGAAATCTGGCTTTACGCGCATTCTCCGGTGTCCGTAAGTCCTTTCCTCTTATGCGCTTCTAACCCTGGAATAAGTGCAGCGCCCCGATAAGGTGAAACATTATATTTCACTAGAAATATGCAGACTTCTGTCTACATTGGTCACAGTGATTCAACTATTTTCATACTATGTCCAACGTAAAGTCACAGTTTGATCCACTACAGAGTGAAACAAGCTGTCATATGCAGATGAGGATGGACCAGAAACTGTTCCCACACATATTTTAATGAGGCTCAGCTCAGGTTGCTTTAAATAATTTATATTTTAAAACTGCGTATTATGGAAGCCAATAGTTCTGTTTCACTGCAGACATCCCTCTGTATTAAAGCAGGATGCTCTGCGGCTGCGTTATTTTCTCATATCTTCAGCATCTAACTCGGTCACACTTTACAGCGATGATGATGGTGGTGGTGATGGTGGTGGTGATGGTGGTGGTGGTCAAGGAGAGAGATTTTAACTGTGACTCGGACAGAAGAATGCTGTCGATCCCGAGTCACACTGCAATAATCTGATCAATGATTTGATCAAATCATCCTGTTACATTGTTTATTAATGAAGGCATGGAGGCCTGGAGAAAACGCGTAGGAGAGAAGTGCATAACTGCAGGCGCGCAAAAAAGCACTTATGTCCAGATGGGAGAATAGACCCTTTAATGACTGTGTATACATCCTCTGCATACCAAGTTATTAGTTATCTACTACATCATTAAACTATGGACATGGACCATACAAAATGAAACCAAATACATATTTTAATAAATCAGTAAATAGAATTACTGTTAAGCTTTAAAAAAGTTTTGTTTGAATCTACTTTAACATCGAGATAGTCCACGAATCAGACCAAATGGCCCTAGAACAGCTGATAATTTCATCACTTTGATTTGACTCGGTTTGCTTTCACAGCACACTTTTTTAATCGCTCAAAAGTGACAAGGAAAGCCCTGTGAATGTGTTCTTAGACCTGTCATTTAGGATTAACCAGGTGAGTAAACAGGGACACGGTGAAAGAAATGAGGTGGTATTAACAACAGTTCTCTGAACACAAAGTAGAGGAGCTTTGATTACTTAAGTACACAACCGCAGCAGCCATGTAGTCAGTAACAGATAGTTTGATATTAGATAAAACAAAGGATAAATGTTAGTATGTAGACGTTCTCTTTTAGAAATATAATCAATAAAATAAAAAGGTGTAGGCCTCAAATGATAGTTACTCTTAACATTGAAAAAGACAACATTACTCTTCTGTTATGGGTGTGTTTTTATTATGTTGCTTTATGTATATCACATATAGCTCATACATATATATTGCACAAAAACGGTTATCTGTATACTTGCTAACATTCTTTGTGTGTGCCTGCACTGGCCATAACGACATCCATGTGACACACATCTGTAAAAACACTGAACTTTAGATGAACTTTGGCAGCTTGGAGACATTTAAGTATGTCCCCTAATGGCAGTGCTGGACTGTAACAAGGCAAGGCAAATTTCTTTGTATGGCGTATTTCCTACACAAGGCATTTCAATGTGCTTTACAATCAATAAGAACATTAAACACATTATATCAACAGTAAAATTATTAAAACTGTCCATCTCAGTCCTATGTAGTAGAGAAAATGAGTGCCTTTAACTTCGATTTAAAAATTTTCACATATGATGCTGACTTCAGCTCTGCTGGCAGTTTGTTCCACTTCTTCGCAGGATAACAACTAAAAGCAGCATCACCATGTTTACTGTGAGCTCTGGGCTCCACTATATGACCTGTGTTCATAGATCTGAGAGACCTGCTGGGTTCATACCTGACTAACATCTCACTGATGGATTCTGGTACAAACCCATTCACAGATTTATACACTAGCAACATAACTTTAAAGTCTGTCCTGAGGCTGACTGGGAGCCAGTGGAAAGACTTTAAAACTGGAGTAATGTGCTCTGACCTCTTTGTTCTGGTTAAGACCCAAGCTGCAGCGTTCTGAACCAGCTGTAGCTGTTTGATGCTCTTTTGGGGGATTCCTGTCAGAAGACCAATTACAATAGTCCAGTCTGCTGGAGATAAAAGCATAAACAAGCTTCTCCTGATCTTTCTGAGTCATGAAACCTTTCACTCAGGAAATGTTCTTTAGGTGGGGGAAGCTCATAATTTTTATTGAAATTACTGTAATATATGTACAGGTACATACACAAAATTAGTTATCTGCTTTTAACCCACCACTAAGGAGCAGTGGGCAGCCTCGGGAGCACCCAGAGAGCAGTTAGGGTTAAGGGACTTGCTCAACATCCCACAGTGATGGCGCCGGTTGGATTTAAACCGGTGACCCTCTGATTACAATCCCAATGTTATTGAAGCTACATTTGTTTTACTTTTACATTTAGTATCATGTACTTTTTTACTTTCACTCACGTAAGGGAGTAACTTCTTACTTTTATTTGAGTACTGAAGACAAGCACTTTTGCCACCTCTGTCTAATGATAATAAAATGTATGAGAAGGCATTCATTTAACATTAATAATTAGTAACAGCAGGTTTTACGATAAGACAAAAAGCGCCATCATGATAGGCAGTGTTAGCTACGTGCTACCTTTGCCGCCGCTGCTGGGTTAAGATTAATGGGTATGCAAATGTTTCTGCATACTGGTAGTATGTCCTCCCTTTGATGAAATATCCACCATGTTAATGTTACAAGTTGCTGTGTTGTCATCCTTCTTGTGAGATGTATCCAAACTTTCGGGAGTTGGTGCCACTTGGGCGCCATGTTTCCAGATGGATGAACTGGTGAATGTCACCGCCAATTTCTACCGCATCTGTAACTGCAATGCAGCTGATTGGTTTCCATTAAAGTAAATGTGTCAATCTCCACCGCATCCGAATCTGATCCAACACAGCAGCGTAATTGCATGCTAGAGTTCTCTGCAGCATCTCTGTGGATGCTGGAACTGTGCTGCAGCACTTCAACAAAAATAAGCCCTTGCGAGACAGGAAGTAGTGCGTCGATTGACACAGAATAAAATATCCAGGTTATTTTCAAAATAAAGTACTTTGTGTTTAAGGCGGATTGTAACCCTTGGCAGAAGAAAACACCAACCTTCCGGGACCTCCAGTGGGCCCATTTCATACTCTATCCAAAAACCATGCACATATTTGGACTCAGGGGAATGAAACCTGTGAGCTACCACATTTTTGAAAAAATTAACACGAAAATTTGGTGTTTTGGCTCTAGCGGGCGTAATTCGGACTCTACTCGAAAACCAAGCACATATACTCGGAGGGACCAGACCCTTCAGTTGATACAATGGTTGGCCCGATCCAACCACTTTTAAAAATCGTATTTCACATATAGATATTGCATTTATCTAGGGTTGAATCATATATACTGTATATCACGCAATCTTCTGAGATCTTGCTGCAACAGATAGACAGTAAAACCGCAGGTGGTGGATATTGACGGACTGCAGATTGCTACAGTTTCTGTAGAGGAGTTTCTGGGCAGATATGGATCCAGTGGAAACTCAGAGTAAGCTACGGACCTTGTGCGGTGATGTAATTCACACACGCACACTGGAATCGATAGCAGGAACTGTTGGCAAATGATTCCAAGGAATTTAAACAATAGGAACCGGTTTTAAACAAGACCCGTTTTTAATTTTTCTCCCTAATAAAATCTGACAATACCAGATCTACAGTGCAGTTGTGCAAAATTACAGTGTGCAACATACAGTTGTTCAACAGATTTATTGTCAACCCTATAGTATGTACAGGACATCAGTGGACAGTAACAGAGTACATTTACTTAAGTACTGTATTTACAAGTATCTGTACTTTTGGGGGGATACTTACTTTCAATCCACTACATCTGAAAGACAAATAATGTACTTTTTATTTCGCTGCCTTTCTCAGTACTTTTTCTCTTCTGTCAGCTCATGATTTTCATTGCTTCAGTTCTGATACTCTGCAGGATGTGCAAAGGAAGAATATTTGTTACTCACAGACCCTTAGTGCAGATGATCAAACTTAAGTTACCTTTTAACATTAAAATCTCTCCCTAATTCCAGAAAATTGTTGATAAAGCTTGAGATTGAAAAGACAAAATTAAAAAGCTTTAATTTTTGTACATTTTTCATGAAGTTCTTAAACAGGTCATAAGATGGCACAGTTTAAATACAATCCACAGAAAAATATCTTTTAGACATGTGCAGAACTTTACTCTTCTATATGTGCACACTCCCAGTAGGAACACCTGAATAGATCACAGCCAATTTCTTTCAAATATCTAATGAGTCATTTCTGCTGTGAATTTGTCAAAACACATTTATTCAAAAAGTATTTAACAGCAGGGATGATCTTTTTTTTTTTGTAAGAGCCTGCCATGAAAGATTACTGGGAAAAACACTAATCATACTCACTCAAATCTTTCTGAGAGGTTTCGGGTCATTTCATTAAAGGATTGTAGAGACAAAGGAACTGTGTTGATTTGATTTTTACTCCTTGTTGGAGACATACAGGCCTGTCAAACATGCTGTCTTCATGCTGCTCCTGCAGGGTGGTCACAACAACATTTAAGTGGGACACAGCAGGAACCACACCTGGACCATTGCGTAAGCAGCTGTAGCTTATCACCAACTGACGATCATGGTGACCTGCATTGCAAGTAAATCGGTGTGTGCTCTTGACCAGTGTAATGACTTCAGTGCAAAGGAAAATAGTTTAGATGCTTTAAATTAAAGCTACATTTGATACCAATGAAAACTTCTGCAACAAAAAACCCTTATTGTCCCAAATGTGTCTTACTGGTTTCATAGAAAATCATACTTGCAGCTGTAGTGTCATAGAAATTGCTTAAGTTGCTTTACTTATTGATAGTCAACAACTATTGTCCTCTTGTATTTATGTAGATGCAGTATCAAACTTTCCAGCACTGCGTTTACTCTCCACTGTGAAGCCTTCATGGTCAGATTCACACTGTGCATATATTTTTCTGTTTTGAAAAATAAGATGTAAAATAAGCTGCTTGTTCTGTTCATCGGCAAAAAGCTAATGCTATGCATTCCTGAAAGGTTCTATGGTTACTTTTGTGTAGAGATCCCTTAAGGACTGAGCTTGATCTCAGACACATGCTCTTTTGTGTGCCTTTCTCTGCCCAGTACTGTTCTTACATTTGCAAATTCCAGATTATTGCAGCTCAAACTGAGTCTCAAATACCACTGTGAAACTTGTATATAGCATTGTAAACAGTTTAAACAGAGATGTCAAATACTTTTTAATTGCTTTATGGTAAATGACATTGAAGGGGTTTGATCAAATATTTTTGATTAAATAGACTTAAAAAAAACAAAGTATTATATTACATTTTCTTTTTTCATTCTAGAAATGAAAACATTATACATCAAAGTAAAATTGTCAAAACTTGCATATACATTACAGGTAGGCCTATGTGCTGGCAGACGGCGAGACATTAAAAGCAGAATATTCAAAACTTCACTTCAGCTTAGCCACAGAAAATGGTCAACATCTTAAATTAATGTTTCCATATCAGGGCAGAACATGTTTAGTATGTTAAAGGAGCATGGGGCAGAATTTGTGATTTAATGCTAATAGTGATGAAGCAGAAATAAAGAATGAGCCCACCGACACACAAATCTCTCCCTATTGCCTTAAACAGTCTGTGTTTTGCATTTTGTACTGCAATTCCAGGCCTGAATTTCACGCGTAGTCCTGCGGATGTGACGTCAAAGGAGGCTTGGAGTAAATAAATAACTATCACAGTTGGAGTGCGGATCGGGCTGCATTTTTTTGTCCAACCCAAACCCAACAGGCATTCAGATAGTTATATTTGAGCCCAACAGTTAAAACCTAATTTACAAATTACATATTTACATTTGTTTTAGTGGTAAGCTTGCTTTTATTAACTAACAACTGTTAATGTCAACATCAGATCAGCGCAAGAAGAAACAAGCAAACGTCAAACACAAATTCGTCAAACACGGCAGGAATGGAAAGAACGCTGTGCGCAAGAACACTATGGGGTCTGTTTTCCCATCTGGACTTAAGCGCTTTATACGTGCCTGCATTTACGTGCTTCTCTCCTGCGCGTATTCTCCAGTCCCGGTACCTAACACGCCCACCATGCGTCAGTAGACCAAAAGTGTATAGTCTGTCAACTCAGGCGGTCTGAAGCAAAGGAGGCGGACGGACGACCAGAGTCGCGCCAAATAGGCAGCCAGCGGGCACCCACCGGGGGCCATGATGTCATTTTTTGGGGCTGTCGAGAAGTCATGGAACATGGTGTTTTCCCAACGCTTGTAAATGTCATTGAAATCTGTGCAAATAATAAAGCACACTTTTTCTTTCTAAATAAATGCTTTTGTTGATAAACATTGTAACAGGTTGTTGGATCAGATTACTGATCAGATTATTGCACTGTGAAGATCAGGCGCATTCTTCTGTCCGAGTCACAGTTAAATAATCTCTATTTTCCCTCCGGTACTAACGACATATTAACTGATATGTGATTACAGAATCTCTCCTGGTCAGTTCTGGTCAAACTGCCCTAACCAGGCCAGATACCAGATACTATCGTACTGATAGCATTTACCAAGGTCTTTCTCAGAGACTCTGTCATTGTTATGCTTAGCATCAACAACAACATACAACATAGAGCACAGAACAGTGTTGAAGGATTGCCAGAAGAATCATCAACCACAAACTCTTTATTTTTACTTATTCTACTTTTTACAATGTTTAAGGCCTTCAGTGTATGTAAGATATGAAGAGCCTACTCAAAAAAGAGTGCGTGTGCTTGTGTTGTTTTTACAGCTTTTTGCACCTAATGTGCGTGAGGTGTTATCAGAGCAGTTTCTGCAAATGGAATGCAAAAGTCCCTGTCAAGGGCATAAATAGAGAGAGAGAAGTAGGAGAAAAGTGCAAGTTGGTTGGTAAGATAAGGTTCTGGTATGTTGCAGAACAGACTGATTTAGAGCTCAAACTTGAGCACTATACATAGAATTTTAGCGTATTTCCCCAACTCTGGGATTTTAGCTTATTACCCATTGCGGGATTATGATACAAACTGTATTGTTTCTATTTTACAAATAAAATTCTTATTTGTCTGAAACACTCAGACATATCCAAATAAAGAACTTTGTATAAGTCTTATTTCTTCCAAAGACCATTGAAGGACCCAATGACTGCTCTATCTTCCCAAGGTAAGTTTATCTCCCCAGGCCTCAGAAACACAATGCATCGCTAGACTACATAGGTGAGATATTGTATGTAACTAGATGTATCGTTGATCCCATTGAGAGTCAGTGTCTGTGAGTGGCTGACAACTTCAATGTCACTTCAAACAAAAATCAGTCTAGAACTCACTGGACTAGAAATACACAAGAGAGGTTAACCGTAAAAGCACAAGGCCGTCCGTCAACGACATTACTTCGCCATATTGACGGCGGACCGATGCCCTCCAATCACAAGTACTTCATTTGGTCGTTGGCGGCCACGGTTTCCCAGCAACAGCTACAGTTTCATGGGACACTCACACCACTAAAGGAGCAAATCAGAGTGCGGGGCAAATAACGGGGCCTTTTAAATTCAAATAATGAAGCTTATGATAACATAATTTTAAAACATACACATGCTTCAGCACCATGGAGAGCGACTATGTCATTTTGAAGTTCATCAAATGGACATGAAGTATAACAAAACAGGAGAACAACAAAAACATTAGGCTATATGGTCAATAATATTAAAAGAACACAAATTCAAAGCAGTTCAGCATCATGGCGAGTGACCGCATCATTTTTGACACCCACGTTAACCATTTCAACTCACCTGTATCAGTAGCTATAAAGTTTAGTAAAACTGACATGTTCACAAACACTATTTGAATATGAAGTACTATAGGCCTACTCACCACTATTTGAAGGGCATACAACGAGCCTTGCGCTCCGCAAACTTGTCCACGATGCTCTGTATGTCCATTTTCTTTGCTCTGTGGGGAACCAAACCACATCAAGAATAAAGACCCTCTTTCTAACAGGAATTAATTAAATTCAACAAAACCGAATTTAAACACGTTTTGGTTTCAAAATTTTTTTTTTGGATTAATTTAAAGAAAATATATCAAGGTAAGGCTAATTTAAACAAAAGTTAAATTCATTAAAGAAAACATTTATTGATTAAAATAAATTCAATAGGATTTGAATTTAATTTCAATAAAAACATTTTTTAATTGATTAAAAGCACCTGCTAATTAATTCAAATAAATTTAATTAAGGTAAAGCCAATTTCAATAAAGTCTTAGATCAGTTAAGAACAAATCTTGATTGAGTAAGAACAATTATTTAGAGTGAATACAACAAACAAAACTTTTTCAAGTTTACCACTCAATTTTTATTTACCAAACAGCGAATTGCTAAGAACAAATAGAATAAGATAAAACAACCTACTATCATTGTATTTTATTTGCACTTTGAAAAATTACTTGAAATTTTGAATTCTTTTGATTTCTTCGTACGATTTTGACCCACAACAAATCAACATGTCTGTCTCCTCAGAAGAACTTAGAATTCCTGCTCACAGAAATTTTAGGGGATGACAAATCCACAATTGATACCAAAATCCAAGAATCCCCTCCACAAGAATTAGGAGACCTTTTGGCCGATTGCGTCACTGCAGCCGTTTCAAAAAACTGAAAGATAAGGAGCTGGTTAAACAATTAAAGTACGAACAGAATCGGGTTAAAATCCTCGAGAGTGAACGCGATGCTCAACTCGAAGCCATCGAGGAATGCGAAGCCCGCTGCACGAACATCACAGTCCAGTATGAAGAAACATGTGAAGAAAATGGACTGCTCCAAACGCATGTGTTACCTAGAAAAAGCGGAAGATCAAGTGAATCAATTAATCACTGAGAATAAAGAATTGGAAAAATCCAAAGTGCTACTCGGAGATAAGATACACATTCTCGAACATGATTCTGAATACACAACGCGAGAATTAGACGCACAACTACAAGAGTCAAATGATGGTAAGAAACTCCTCCTTGAGGCAGAAGGGGCGATCAAAGCCTCAAAAGCCAAAACTAAACTGCTGTCTAAGGAATTAGACGCAGAACGAGAGAGGGTTAATGATTTAGTACAACAAGTAGCTGACGGTAAAGTAGCTACTGCTAAGGTTCAACGACAATTGAACCTCACCAGGAAAGAGCTCCTAGATGCAAGACGTGAGGTGGGCCAGGCTCTCTCATCATTGTCAATGTCGGAAGCCAATGGCGACCTTGATTCCAACGGTGAAGACGCAACTCGACGAGTCCCGCGCACCACCGACCCACCAGTACGTCCGCGTCGCCCAAGGAGACCCCGGGATGCCTCCGCTGACCCTCCTATTGACGGCGGACCGACGCCCTCCAAGCCCCCTAATATCAATTGACCGTCCAACCGCGACCTGGATAAAATTGCCAGAAACATTCCAAGGTTCGAACCAAAGTTCGACGAACCCCAAAACACTCGAGCATTTTTGAGACATTGAATTTATCTAAAAAGTTATCCAATAGCTAACGCTGAAGATAAAATCTACCTAATCAAAGCAACCTCGAGCAGGCTTGTTAATGATTTCATTGAACGCCAACTACCTCAGGTCAGAGATGATTACCCAACATTGTGCCGCCTCCTGGTGGATGAATTCTCTGACGCACTTCACCAAACAGGTTTTGACTACGCCCAGACCATTAAACGGGAAAAACGAATCACCCCAACAATATTACCAGACCTTGCTACAGGCATACTTTGGCAATTGCAATGACCCAGGTATGGAGGAAGAAGAGCAGTTCAAAAAATAACCAAATCTAACGTCACTGTGTCACCACTGGCTTCCAATGTGCGCATCCGGTTAGTTATCATACCGGGACAAAGCCTTGACTGCTCCCAGGTCTTCTTTCAACCCTCTGCCACACTGTCGAAACTAGGTCTCGCCCTTACAGTGACACCCCTGCTGAAGGTACACAATCGTACCACCAACCTACTTTGTCAGAACCCCTCTAACGAGACTGTTATGATTTCCAAATCCACCTCTCTGGGCTGGCTAATCGACACTAATTTTCATGACTTTGAGTTAAACGTGCCCACTCTGGGTGACGACGCACCAGCCCGGATTGATTTAACTCGAGATGATGTAATGGTTATTCATACGTTGACCCCTGAAACCACTGAGTCAAACTCGAACCGCGGGGCAGCAATGACACAAGTGAGTGATTGGGCCACAACCAATGCTAAACCAGACCCCCATGTCGAACCGATGAAGCAGATTGATCAGGTGATTCTGGATGCTGACGCAATCCAGACAGAACCCGAAAGGGCCAAACTCAGAGCAATTCTGCTAAAGCACAAAGACGCTCTGGTCACCGACTCGCTGGATTGTCGTTTAACTGACATCCACTCAGTCAGCATCCCGACACCGCCAAACGCTCCACCAACGTTTGTGCGACAATACAAAATCCCATTAGCCTCATACGAACCAGTCCAAACTATCGTAAACGATCTCCTGGACAGAGGCATAATTTATCCGTGCAATAGCACCTACTCGGCACCAGTCTGGCCTGTTCTAAAACCTAACGGTAAATGGCGTCTCACTGTTGACGACAGGCGCCTGAACCAACAGATTTCTCTGTCACGGTGGCCTATGACACAGTTACAAAAAGAACTGCCCAAAGTCAGAAACGCTAAGTACTTCACGTCCATTGATGTGGCCTCCGGGTTCTGGACCGTTCCAGTAGACCCGGAGGACCAGCACAAACTCGCATTCACCTTTGCAAACCGACAATACACCTTCACCAGGTGTCCCTTTGGTTATGCTATCTCTCTGACTTTGCCTCCACACCCAACCTCGGCCATCTGTTCACTGTCTGTCACTCGTTACGGATAGTCAAGGGCATCTTGGTCCATGTTTCTGCGGACTCACAAACGCATGCGTTTGTCGTCCCACAGAACCAAAGGGGGGTGATACTGGCACATGACAGCATTTCTGCTAGTCAACCACATCTTTTCGAGGTTCGGCTTACCGACTCGCATCAGCTCTGACAGAGGAAGTCATTTCACCGCTGACACGATGAAACAACTCTCGCAAATCCTCGGGGTCAAAGCCAACTTTCACATTAGCTACCATCCCCAGTCCTCTGGACAAGTGGAACGGTCCAATCGCACGGTGGTAGAAATCTTAAAAACATACGTCTCCGCCAACCAAAAAGACTGGGATGTCAAACTTCTCTTAGTCTTAATGGCAATCAGGGCAATGCCCAGTAAATCAACCGGCATCCCACCTTTCGAAATGATGACGGGCTGACAAATGACTCTACCCACACACCTTCTGTACCAACCAGGACAAGCTAACATCGCTACCGCTTGTACTACTCACCAATACATGACTGATCTTGAGAACCACCTCTGAGCTACGTTCGCGTTTGCTCAAAAACACCTCAAAGAGAGTGCGAAGGGCCGTAAAACCTACTACGACCAAAAAGCATCACAAGAGGAACTACAGGTGGGAGACTGCGTCTGGTATTATAGCTTTGCTCCGCCCGCCGGCAAAAACAATCATCATGCAACCAAACTGGTGAAGAAATTTCTTCTTTTGACAGGACCCTACCTGGTCACCGATAAACTGTCTCCAGTGGTGTACCAAATAAAGATTCCGAGCACAAAAACCGAACAAAAGCTCAAATGGGTCCACCGAAACCAAATTAAGCTATACAGAACACCAAAACCAACAGACAAGCCGTCAACCGCGAGCTGAATAAACCCTACAAGCCGAGAGATAGCATTCCCATTTAACCTACCAGTCGTCACGTTCAATAACATCTACCACCTCAAGGATGACATAAACTAAGAACTAGGAACTAGAATCCTCTCCACTATCTTGTCCCACTGAGGACACACCTGAGGGTCAGGACTTAACCGTGTTGATTGATCCATAAACTCCAAACCAGCTGTCCCATTGATCAGGCCCCTAAACATTAGCATATCTAACACCCTGCTACTGAGACCACCAACTCGTCTCATTATACTGTATAGGCACAGGCCTAATTTAGCTTGAGCAAAAGAAAGCTTTTCTTCCTTTTCTCTTATTTAGTTTAAGCTCCCTTAGGGATTTATTTTTGTGTGTTTAAGATGTGATTCTTTTATATCCTGCATGCCTTGTGTCTGTCTTATTGATGTGCACCAGGATTAACTGACCAATACCATGCCTCAAGCTTTGTGTTTATGTGTACACTTTCACGTTACCCCACTCTCCTGATCCCAAATTACATGTTCGCACCGAGCATTGTTGAGGGACACATACACACCTAGTCTGCCTCCCTAGCCCACGGGCGCCCACTGCCAAGCGGCGCCTCAAAATTGACTCCATGGTCGCCCAACTCCTACCTTCATGGTCCACGGACATTAACACCAGGCAATGCTCCAACGCCAGCCACCAAGGGCTCCAGTCTTCAACCTCCAGGGGCTCCAGTCTTCAACTTCCCGGGGCTCCAGTCTTCAACCTTCGGGGCTCCAGCCTCAACCACCAGGGGCTCCAGTCTTCAACTTCCAGGGGCTCCAGTCTTCAACCTCCGGGGCTCCAACCTCAACCACCAAGGTGTCTAGCTTCAACCTCCAGGCAATACCTCCCATCTCAACATCAAGGTGAGAGTGGTTCCCATAATTGACAGCGAAAGCACCTTTGCCATCCCTGAGGATGTCGGACTTTTGTCACTCCTGAACCTTTGTCAGGAGTGTGAGGGCCTCTACACACCTTTACCTGTTTCCAGTTTCTTCAACTTGAAGGTTTGTTCCCTCTTTTGTTTCCTCAAAATAACTATTTGATAAGAGCTTCAAAGCATTGAAACCTTATCAACGGGGATTATGTAGGGAACCAAACCACATCAAGCCTAAAGACCCTCTTTCTAACAGGAATTAACTGAGGAGCCTGTTTCTTTATCACAAACTGTTTACAACATAACTGCCCCAGCAACTTTGAGGTGCATAACAAACTGTGGTTAGCCACGAGCCACTCTCTAACCCAGCTGCAAAGGCCAGAACTGCCTGGATCGGCTGTAGGGGCTATACTCTGTTGAAACACAACAGAACTCAACGGTGGCACGTCCCACTGCATTTCTTCAACCCAGCACCTCCAGGTCCAACCCTGACATCATCGTCAAGGTACCTGAATGAACTCAGATCAGCAAACTTGATCCACAATAGATCACATACATACTTCCATAACTGCACACTTACATACACTCACAACATATTCACACACAGTTCATCTCATTCATGTTTGATCATCTCCCCTGTCTGTCTTCCCCTCTTTGTTCTATGAGCTCTCTTTATGAATTTATTCTTTGATTTTATGATCTTATTATTCGAATATGTATCCTGCATTTTTATTCAATATTTAGTAGACTAGCATTCTCCTAGAATAGTGATTTCACTTTATTATATATAATCCTCACTTTTATTAGCCTAGAAATGCATTTTATCATGATTTAATTATCCCATTTCAATTGATATTTTGACTGTGTTAATTGTTTTGAATAAAAAGTTAAACGTAATCTTTGATTCCTCTGATTCATTAAAACTGTGATTATGGTGTAGATGTTGGGGTTCAAATTCACTTTTCCCTGGTTTCACATTTATGGGTTTAGTCTAAAAACTCAGACATAATTCTTCTGTTAACAGGAGTGGCACCCCGCAAAATTTGAAGTAATATTAATAATCATAATTAATGTTCTTATTTATATAACCCATTATTAATAACTCATCCTCCTACAGCTCTCTCATTCTCTATGGACAACATGGCAAATCCACTCAGTTTCTCCTGTCCCACTCTGCTCCTTAACTGGTTTTGAATGAGTTTTAACTTGGAAAATGAGCGGGGCAACCTATAGACTCATTTCAATGTGCATGACAAACATGAAACACGTGACAGACTTGCGCGTACATACTCGGTGCAGAAACCGTGTTGTTTACATATGTGACACTTGGCAATGAATGAACCACTGTTAAGGCTCGTAAATAGTTTGCAGTATGTAGAAAGCTCATCACCTGAGGACGCGGCCGCTTATTTAAGGAAACTCACTTTAAGGGGAAAGATTGCGGGACCCATGCAGCATTCCCGAAAATGAGCGGTCATTCGATGTGCCCTCCTGGCCCAATGTTCAATGGCCAGACTTTTAAACATATCTGATAGAAAAACCCAGTGTATATTCGGGAAAAAAAAATGTAGAACGTTGGTAACTCTTCAGAAAGAGAACATCATCAAAAGTAAGATTAATCATCTAAAGTTAACTGTTGAGATCTGACTAACAAAATTTATTAATTAGAAAGAAAACATTTAATTCTCATTTCTGCTGTTAACACACGCATGAATACACACGCGTGTGCAAGGACACACATGCAGCTGTAGGTCTGAGCCCTGGTGTTATGGGGTTATCATCTCCTTTCACAGAGGAGAAACGTTTTTCTCTAGTAATCCAATGCAGATCCAAAGACTAAAATAACATAATGAATGTAACAAAACTAGATAAAAGATAAAAAGACAAAAAATTATGAAGAAAAATAATGAAGAAAAACAGTCTGATGAAATTTCGGAAGTTTCACTGTCTATGAGGAGATAGGTTAGGAACAATGTGTGTTTACTTTGTTTAATTTTTTTGTGTTTAGGTTGATGTTGTGTGAATGTGATGGAATTTTTGGGTTGTCACGGCAAATTTGTGGTTGCCCTCATTTGGAGACATGATTTGTGCTCTGGTTGAATGATGAAGTCCAGTCAAAGCATGATGATTTTATAAAAAAGGATTTATTATAAACTAAATGAAAAAGAGTACAAAAAAGGGTGTTCCATCCTGTAGGAAGGAAAGGCAACCAGCCACAACTGGAACATTCCACAGCAAACTTTATACAGATAGAAAAAAGTCCCACCCTGATGAGAGGAAAAGGAGGGAGTCAGATGCTCCCAACAGTGGAGACGTTGGAGCAATGATATCTGTCTTGATAATGTGTGTGTGTCAGTTGGTTTGTGTGTGTGTGTGATGTGAATGTGAGTCCACATGTGAGTTTGAGTTCACCCTTGATCAGATGTAGCTTATCTGTGTGTCTAGGTGAAAGAATGAGTTTTTGGTATATTCAGGAGAGACTGTTTGTTGCTGGCACTGTCAATACAGCACAATCTGTCTGTACTGCGGGTAATCTAATCTAACATGACTCAGCACAGGAGCAACATCTCTGTTCAAAAGTACAACGATATAATGCAGTCATCGTGTATTAACACATGACAAATTGTACACATGAACTTACAATTGATGATATGATGATTAATATAATAATTGCCATAACAGGGTCCAGATGCTAAAAGATCGAAGGTTAAAAGTGCTACCATTGAATACAACTATACAGTTAGGTCATATTATTTTAGGAAGGTAAAATAAGTATATGAGATATATATATATATATATATATATCAAAATTTTCAGCATTTTAATTGGAAATACAGCAGATGAGCATTTGAGACTAACATATTAAGTGTGAGTTGTGATTTCAGATTAAATCTCTTTCTATGGAGACCATGATATTAAGGTAAATTAAGGGATACAGAAAGAAGACGGTAAGCAAGTATAAATATGATTGAAGAAATATTTTGAGCCAATAATAAACATTTTATTTCTTTTTTTCTGTTCCTGCGTTCTGAGCTCATAGAGGCCGCAGTTCAGATCCTAAACTCCACCCTCTCCGCATGTAGGAAATCACTTCTGAAGAAAAAGAAAGGTTTAATTCATAAATAAGAAAAATAAGTGTTTCCACCTAAACACTTGAATGATGCAATTGAAATGTTTTTAATAGAAATCATTTTTTTCAGGGAAAAGGGGTCCTGAAACATCCCTGGGATCAAGAAAGGTCCAAATCTGAGTGATGTCCAGAGACGGAGGAGAGGGAGGGGTTTAGGAGAATGCTGGTCCATCTGAGGAGGTCCTCGAGCGCTGTAAAGAACCTGCAATTTAAGATCATGGAATTTTTTTTTATCAATCAGAGTTTAATTTTATTGGCATGTAAGATTATTTTCAGACATGAGAAGCAGTTCAGTTTTATCGCAGATATCCTTACTGCACTATGCTCTGTTTCGGAAAACAAAGCTGGGTGTAAGAACAAGGTCACTGGTTGCGAGGCTTGGGCATCGCTTGGATTTTAAATGACGCCGTTACCATTACAATATGGTGCGTTTGTCCGTTACTTTGATAGCTGCAGTGTACTTCCTGTTTACAGTGGCGCTACATATTTTTGCGGGATGCCGTGCCAAACACGGTAAAACAGTAGAAGAAGTATTGTCATTGTGTTTCTGTTTACATCATGTGCGCCAATCATGGCGAGTCAATGCGAGAGCAGGACGTGCTTCTCAGAGTGGAAATACGCGCATTATTTTTGTCTCCAAAAGATGCATCAGTGACGTTAAGCTAACGCTGAGGCTGGATTTTAACGGACTGTGACAGGGACAGGTCAGCCAAACTATTGCACAGTATGTTGTTGTCGCTGTCGCCTGTCGCTGCTGCTGAGTCACTGCTAACAGCAGCTCATTAACCTGATATGTTTAGCATTGTGTAGCTGAGAAAAATGCTGTGAATTTGTTTTTCCACATTTATTTTCATCAGCATTTTCAACAGCAGAATGTGCACCTGGAATATGCACAGCTTACTTTACATTACTGTGTTAAGGCTGAAAAATTACCGTTTTAATTTTGGAGCAGCTGTTTTGTGCTTTATATGCACATCATTTATGGTTGTTTTATAGCAGTTGATCAACAGTGGATTATTATATTATTACAGCACTGATTGGAAGCTGTACGGACACAAATGACCCAAAATAAATAATACATTATTTAATTCTAATGAACTCAAAAGTTACTTTTTCCAGTAACGCATTACTTTTTGGTTAAGTAATCAAAATAGCAACAGAGTTACTTTGTGAATGAAGTAACTAGTAACGGTAACTAGTTACTTTTTTCAGTAACGAGCACAACACTGTTGATATGTGATTACAGAATCTCTCCTGGTCTGTTCTGGTCAAACTGCCTTAAGTAGGTCAGATACTATCGTAGTGATAACATTTAGTTAGGTGGGTGCATAATATTTGACTAGGAAGGCAGCCTGGTTGATTAAAGCCACTTCATTGAATCATTGGTGACTTGGTGGTTTTGTGGGGGCTCTCTTCTTGCTCAGTCACTGTGGAAGGCTGGATAATACTACTTTCAGAAAGTGCTTTTACTGAGAAGAATGCTGCAGTATGCTATCACAAAAGACACGGTAGAGTCTAAAAGTGCGTAACTTCTCACTGTGGTTGGATTCCTGTTTTCTGGATGGTCCTTCTTTCAAACTGTAAGTGACCATGCATCCAAGTTTGTAGGTGGGGCCAGAGTTTGTTTGTGAGAACAGCAGGTGTCAGAGTTCACATGACCTTTTACACCTGCATAAACAAAGCAAAACTTAAAAACACTGTCTGTGTAAATCTGACCAAACAGAGTTTGTGTGAAAGTATTAGGGTTAGTGATTAGTGGTTGTTAGATGATTTTCAATAAGTAAGAAAAAAAAATCTGGCAAGACTGTTTTGAAAAACAAAGCTGGCAAAAAAAAAAAAAAAAACTCTTTGTGATGTTATTAATATTTTATTTTTCATCTTTTGAATTTTAGAATTTCAAAATTGCTGTATTGGATCTTCTTCGGAATACTTATTACTTAAGTATTATTAAAAATTATTATCCTAAGTTGTATTTTTTTAAATTAAATTTGCTTTAACTTAAGTAAATATGTATCTATCCATTTTCTTGACCTGCTTGCTCTTTTTTTCAGGGTCGTAGAGGTCTGCTGGTATGGAATCACAGTCTGTGCACATCTTTATTGTCATTCATAAAACACTCAAATCAGGGACTTTTTCAGTTACAACTTTAGCTGAGGACAGGTAATTTAAAACGGTTACGGTCCTCATTCTGCCCTATTCTGTCCCAGTCTCGGAGCATCCGAAGGTGCCTGTCCCAGCTGTGTGTGGTATGTGTGTGTGCGTGCCCAGGGGTATTTTTTTACTCAAAGCTTTGTCAAAAATATTTACACTGATGTCCCAACACTATTTCATGTTTTTCTGCAGTCTTTCTCCTGGCTCCTCTCTCCCTCTTTTTTTGTTACAGGTGTCTTGACCCTGGAGCTGGCAGTTCCTGATATTGAAAATCAAATATTTACTTAAATCTGCAATGGACTGGTGCCCTGTCCAGGGTGTACCCCCGTCTAACATCCAATGAGAGCTGAAGACAGGCACCAGCATATGAAATCACGGGAGTGCCAAAATTAAAAGGAAATAAATGTGGAAATATAAAGAGAATCAATAATAAAAAATATACAAATGTAGTCATATTCTTTTTCCATTTTATCTTTGCTTTTTCCATTTTGTCATTGCTTTTTCTGTTTTGTCATTGTCTTTTCCATTTGCATTTTGACATTACTTTAACTTGATGACTCAAGCTGTCCAGTAAAAGCAATGACTGGGCGGTTCTTTCTGTCCAGGGTGACGAGTTGATACCTACCACATCATTTCTGCTTGCAGTGGCTATTTATAAGCTATGTTCAGGGTTGGGAGGGTTACTTTGAAAGTTTCCTGTTAAAAAATGGAATCAGTAACTTACTCTAAGTATCACTATATTATTAAAGTACTTGATTACTTTTGGATTACCTCAATACCAAACATGCAAATAAAGAAACAAAAGGATAGAATACGTGTAACCTACTCACTGTATTATTTTAGACAAAAATAAAATCACCTTTTACAGTCACACTGTATTAACGGAAATGTTTTACTGTAGTTTAACACTGAGTGAGAGAACCCACAGTAGTTTAAATAAATAAGATGTCGAAAGATTATCAATCAAATTACTCATTAGTTATGAACTATTCAGTTGAATCATTGAAATAGACCACAGATCATATTATAATAATTATTGTATGGTATATAATTAGGGTCCGATGTCCCAGAATGGGACAGAGGAACCTATTGTTTTCGCTTTTATTTCCTATTATTATTATTATTATACCCCGCCCGCCTTTGATCGCTAATTCGACCCCCTAAAAATGCTCGAAAACTCACCGAAATTTGCACGCACCTCAGGCCTGGCGAAAAATTTGACAATTTGGTGGCGTGAAAAAAAACGGACAGAAAACGCATGCATAGCGTGCGTTTTTGCCACCAAAACAAACGATGGAACCACACGACCGCCAGGTCTGACCGATTTGCACGAAAATCGCCACATGTAGTCTTCGCCCCAGAATGAGCAAAAAGTTACATTGTGACCCCGCCCAAAACCAAACAGGAAGTCAGCCATCTTGGGTCAAAGGTCAAAAATGGCGTTTCGCCCTCGAAACGCATCTGCGCTATCTAGTCTGAGGGGATTCATCCGATTCGCTTAAAACTTGGCAACACCACATAGGACCCATTGAGATGAAAAGTTATCGAAAGAATTTTCGTATCTGTCACGGTTTGGTCGTGGCGCCGCCACAAAAATGCAATGCTAATTTTCGTTAGCACGCAAAAAATTCCAAATCTCCATAACTCTGACACACAAACTTCGATCAGCTTCAAATTTCACACAAAGGACATGTGCCCAAGCTTGGTCATGACTGCTTTGAAACATTTCCCATCATGCCTTGTGTTTTCGACCGGTGTCATTTAAGGTCATGTACACAGTTAGCATTTACAGGACGCCGTTCTAGGAAAAAGCTTATAACTCTAGAATGCAAAGTTCAAACTGCTTCATATTTGATACACATGATGACCGTACAGCCATAAACAAAACTCGAGAACCAAATTACCCATAATGCCTTGCGTTCTCAGAGGGCGCCGCTTCTGTGGTCGTGCAACACGAGCAGCTGTAGCGGACAGACGATATGTCGAGTTGACTTCAAAACACTGTAGGATGAACCTACACAGAGGGTAGCAAATTGCTATGAAAGAAAAAACAGGCTGTGATCAGTGGGAGGGGCCTATAATGACACGGGAGAATCCTTCGCCATCAGCACGCTATAATAGGAAAATGCTTATAACGCTTCAATGCAAAGTTCAAAGTGCTTCATATTTGATACACACGATGATTGTCCATCCATAAACAACGCTCGATGACCAAATTACCCATCATGGCCAGTGGGAGGGGCCTATAATGACACACGAAAATCCCTCGCCATAACTACGCCGTTATACGAAAACGCTTATAACTCTAGAGTGCAAAGTTCAAACTGCTTCATATTTGATACACACAATCACTGTTCAGAGCTAAACAACAAACGATAACCAATTTACCCACAATGCCTTGCGTTCTCAGAGGGCGCCGCTTCTGTGGTCGTCCTACACGAGCAGCAGTAGTGGACAGACGATATGTCGTGTTGACTTCAAAACACTGTAGGATGAACCTACACAGAGGGGAGCAAATTCCTATTTA
Organism: Gouania willdenowi; assembly: GCF_900634775.1. Lineage (NCBI taxonomy): Eukaryota > Metazoa > Chordata > Actinopteri > Blenniiformes > Gobiesocidae > Gouania > Gouania willdenowi. The sequence continues at coordinate 33,449,549 of NC_041059.1, forward strand.
AGAAACAACAGACTGTGGTCAGTGGGAGGGGCCTAAAATGTCACTGGAAAATTCTTCGCCATCAACACGCTGTAATAGGAAAATGCTTATAACGCTTCAATGCAAAGTTCAAACTGCTTCATATTTGATACACACGATGATTGTCCATCCATAAACAACGCTCGATGACCAGTGGGAGGGGCCTATAATCACACAGGAAAATCCTTCGCCATAACTACGCCGTTATACGAAAACGCTTGCAACTCCAGAATGCAAAGTTCAAAGTGCTTCATATTTGATACACATGATGACCGTACAGCCCCAAACAACAAACGATAACCAAAAACACCCACAATACCTTGCGCTCTCAGAGGGCGCCGCTTCTTGGGCCGTCCTACGCCAGCAGCTCTAGCGGCAAGACGACATGTCGTGTTGACTTCAAAACACTGTAGGATGAATCTTATTAGATGGAAGCACATTGCTATGGCAAATAGAGCAGGCTGTGAAAAGTGGGAGGGGCCTATCATGACACAGGAAAATCCTTCGCCATAACTACGCCGTTATACGAAAACGCTTACAACTCCAGGCCAATTCCCAAATCCCCAACAGTGGTATACGTGACCGTGGGTTACCGCCCCCGGCCGCTTCATCGGACCCTATGACGCCGCTCGCGGCTTTAATTGTTATTGTTATAATTTTGTAATATATGTAAAACCAAAAAGCACCACCTGAAAGTGGTATGTCAGGTTTTAACTAGTTCTATAGCTACAAATGTTACATACACAACATAGTAAAAATTGTCAGTAGATGTCTTAGGTATTAACATGCTCCAGAGTTAACTATAAGGGATTCCCCTACACTGGTGTCAGCCTGTCTTTCATGTGTCATGAAATGTACAGGTAGTGACTTTAATTAAATAAGTGCCAAATACAATTTACTGAATTTTTTTTCCTAGATTAACAAATGCAGTTAACCTGCATCCTGCAGCCTTCAGGCAGAAATATTTATATTTCACTGAAACATGATTTGTTTTTGTCTTTCGACCTCCTAAAGAGGAGCTTTTAAAAGACTAGATGGTTATAACTTACAACACATCTATCCATCCGTCCATTTTCGGTTACCGAAGTACACGTACGTAGAGGGTTAGGGTTAGGATTAGGTGTAGAGTTCGGTTTAGGGTTAGGGTTAGGTTATAACCCAATATAGCAACAATTTTTAGAGTTAGGGTTAAGTTTTAGGGTAAGGTTTAGTCTTAGTCACGTGATCTAAACTGACCAATAACTGACCTATCACGTCACCTAATTTGGCCAAATAGGGGCGCTGCGTACTGATAGAATGTCGGTAGATTGATAGGGCAACCGTACGAATAGCCACTGCCTTTAATTTATTATCCAAGCATGTTCTTTAGACACACACACAGCTCTGAGTACATTTCTTTTGCGCTCTGGTTTAATTTTAATCCAATCAAGAGATGATTTTTATAACGCGGACTATTTACAGTCGTGATAAAGTTTCAGACTTGCACTGACAGCAGAGTTGTGGCACAAATATAAGGCAGTGGCTATCCATACAGTTGCCGCATCAATATACCGACATTCTAGCCGTACGCAGCACCCCTATTTGGCCAGTTTAGGTCATGTGATAGGTCAGTTATTGGCCTGTTTAGGTCGCATAACTAAGACTAAACCTTACCCTAAACCTAACCCTAACCCTAAAAATTGTTGAAATATTGGGTATATAACTTAACCTTAACCCTAACATAGTACACTGTACTTTGGTAACCGAACCAATAGCACCGGGGCTTGTCCGTACGACACTTTCCAAATATAACGCCACACGTGTCGTGTTTCAGAATGTTGTGTAGGGGTCCCACGGTACTGCAGTGTTGACATGACACAGAAACATAAAACACACCTACTGTTCCGTCAACTCTGCTTAGAAAACTCTTCAGTGCTCAGATGTATTAAATCCAGTCGCTCCTTGAGTCCACGGACACGTTGGCCCGCTTCCAGACAAGTGCGCGGTGACCGTGCTGTTTGCATCATCACAACATTATTACAGCTTGTTTTACGTGTTCATTTGTTGTGGTGAACTGCCGTAAAGTAATCCCCGTTTTTATTTAAAAAAGAAAAAAAAATTTAAATCTGATTACACATTTTTTATTATACTGTCACGGATTACAGTTACATGTTTTTGTATCCTGATTACATAACGCTGTTACTTGTTATCCTTTACTCCCCGAGCCTGCAAATAGCCACTGCAAGCAGGAATCGTGTGATCAGGTATTGACTAGTCAACCTAGACAGAAAGACCCCGCCCAGTCATTGCTTTTACTTGACAGCTTGAGCCATCAAGTAAAAGCAATGTCAAAATGCAAATGGAAAAGACAAAGAAAAAACAGAAAAAGCAACGACAAAATGGAAAAAACAAAGACAATGCAGAAAAAGCTAAATCAAAATGGAAAAAGCAAAGACAAAATGGAAAAAGAATATGACTACATTTGTATATTTTTTATTATTGATTCTCTTTATATTTCCACATTTATTTCCTTTTAATTTTGGCACTCCCGTGATTTAATATGCTGGTGCCTGTCTTCAGCTCTCATTGGACGTTAGACGGGGGTACACCCTGGACAGGGCACCAGTCCATTGCAGATTTAAGTAATTATTTGATTTTCAATATCAGGAACTGCCAGCTCCAGGGTCAAGACACCTGTAACAAAAAAAGAGGGAGAGAGGAGCCAGGAGAAAGACTGCAGAAAACATAAAATAGTGTTGGGACATCAGTGTAAATATTTTTGACAAAGCTTTGAGTAAAAAAATACCCCTGGGCACGCACACACACATACCACACACAGCTGGGACAGGCACCTTCGGATGCTCCGAGACTGGGACAGAATAGGGCAGAATGAGGACCGTAACCGTTTTAAATTACTGAAAAAGTCCCTGATTTGAGTGTTTTATGAATGACAATAAAGATGTGCACAGACTAAAACAACAGTTATTAAAGTATCCTGATATTGACACAGGTGTAGTAGAGCTACAACCAACCCCGAAGAAGAGCAGCCACTGACGTCATTCTGCTGCGCCTTCTGGGATTGAGAAGTCAAATTGAATTTTGGAACACTTTTTGCGGAGGGTGAAAATGAAAATGCAATGACCTCTTTGCTTTCTTTAGTTGTGTCATAAAATGAGCAGTGTTGAAGACGAAAATAAAAATGCAATTATGATTATTTATTACTAATTTGATTTACAAGTCAAATAACGCAGCTACAACCTTCAATGCATTAGCTTTTCTACTAATGCATTTTAGTTTTGAAATTTTCCATTTGAAACTGAATTTTGGTAAAATTCTGGGCCATCTTTTGAAAATTAAAACTTTAATTAAAATGAGCAACCTTGAAGAAGAAAATGAAAAATGCAGTTTGGATTATATATTATTCTTTTTATTTATGAAATTAAATATGCAGCTATGTTCTGAAAATGAAAAGCTTTTCTGTTAATCCATTTTAAATTTTATTATGTTATAGATCCATAGTAAAGCAACTAGCATGATTGTGGTTCTCTTTGTTCCATTCAAAGCAAACTGCTTGGGTACAAATGAGACCTCTAACTATCTGACTTGAAATCTAAGTTTTTAGATCACCAACCAGCATGGCGAGTAGATTCTTAAAGTTACTAGCCAACCAGATTTTCAACCAACCAAATTTTTTTCCAGCAAAAATAAACTACATTATGAGTGTCACAGAATAGATTTAAGCACCCATGTTTCTTTAAATAGTTTTTATTTTAGTTGATTGCAGAAATACATTATATGGTAAAAAATATAAACATTTAATTTAAAAACAATGTTGTAACAATGCCTAAAAGGTGCAATATGGAACTTTGGGTGTGTTGGACCTTTTATAAAGTACAGTGGGTATGGAAAGTATTCAGACCCCTTTAATTTTTTCACTCTTTGTTTCATTGCAGCCATTTGCTAAAATCAAAAAAAGTCTTATTAATGTACACTCATTACCTCATCCTGACAGAAAAAAACAGAAATGTAGAAATTGTGCAAATTTAATAAAAAAGAAAAACTGAAATGGTCATAAGTATTCAGACCCTTTGCTCAGTATTGAGTAGAAGCACCATTTTGAGCTAGTACAGCCATGAGTCTTTTTGGGAATGATGCAACAAGTTTTTCACACCTGGATCATTCTTTCTTGTAGATCCTCTCCAGTTCTGTCAGGTTGGATGGTGAACATTGGTGGACAGTCATTTTCAGGTCTCTCCAGAGATGCTCAATAGGGTTTAGGTCAGGGTCTGGCTGGGCCAGTCAAGAATGGTCACAGAGTTGTTCCGAAGCCACACTTTTGTTATTTTGTGTGCTTAGGGTCGTTGTCTTGTGGAAGGTGAACCTTCGGCACAGTCTAAGGTCCTGAGCACTCTGAAGAGGTTTTCTTCCAGGATGTCACTGTACTTGGCCACATTCATCTTTCCTTCAATTGCAACCAATCATTCCTGTCCCTGCAGCTGAAAAAACCACCCCATAGCATGATGCTGCCACCGCCATGTTTCACTGTTGGGATTGTATTGGCAGGTGATGAGCAGTGATTGGTTTTTCTCCACACGTACCCCTTAGAATTAACGGTAAAAAGTAAAATTTTGGTCTCATCAGAGCAGAGAATCTTATTTCTGGGAGTCCTTCATGTGTTTTTTGCAAACCCAATGCGGGCTTTCATATGTCTTGCCACTAAGGAGAGGCTTCCGTCAGGCCACAACATAGCATTCCGAACGTTGTGTAATCAATATACCGGTACGGTGGTATATTAAAAATGTATATCATAACAAAAATATATACAGTACTGGTATTTGGTATGAAGCGGTATACTGCCCACCCCTATAATGATAATAAATATACATATATATCCGAGTCCTGATTGGGAGATAACGTCCGATTACGATTGAGTCTGAAGCCACGTGATCGGGCTTGATTTCCGATCATGTGATTGGATCAAGACATCCTTACTGGCAACAATGGCTTGTAGATTTTTTTCTGCAGCCTGTCGATTCAAACAGACGCAGTGGTATTTGTTTTTCGGTCTTCACCAGCCAAAATGGCTAGGAACGCTGCAAAGTTACCCTCGAGAGTGAATTTTTATCCACAATTGGTGGGCTGGTGGGTGTTAATTCAAAGCCCTGGGTATGACCCATCCTTCTTCATTCCTCTCCAAGAGTCATTACATTAAGTGATCCCTCATCAACTCTTTTATTGTTACTGTGTGTGTGTTTAAACATCGACTAAGACTATGTCTAAAGGTGCATCACACTAACGTGACTCAGCGACTCTGTCTACTAGATTACATTAAAAATCAATGTCAATCACGCCATGTCAAGCAACCTCTCTTCAAGCGATGCAACTCGCGTGATTCCAGCAAGTCCTGAGTCACTGGAAGTTGCTCAAAGTTGAACATTTTGAACTTTTCAAGCAACTTTGAGTGACACTGAGAGGGCAGTACACACCTGCCAAACAACAGACAAGTGAGTAATCATAACGATTGTATGTGAAAGAGTTTCGACAGTACAATGTAGCCAACAATGTAGCACACAGCTCAACAGCATGAACCATAACCAAGAACAAGTGATGGAAAAACTTAGAAACTATCTGAATGCACAAGCCATGTTGTTGGATTTTGTTCAATCACGTGTGATTTCTGTCTTGAGGAAAGACAATAGTTGGAAAGAATGCTTATGTATGGTGTGTGTATGTTTTGAGATTATTAGAGCTCACACATACACAGAATGATCCAAACTGTTCTATGAATTATATTTCTATTTTCATATGTGGGTCTGGAACAGATAAAACATCTCTTCACATTTACAAAATCCTTATGTCGCTTTAAGGCTCAAACATACTAGGGCGGATTTCGCGTGGACTGTCCGCACTCCTCGGGCTTCAGGGCCCGGATAGAAGGTAGGACTTAAGGCAGCCTGGCCTCTACCACGGCTCAGGGGAGCTGGAGAAGGCGACAACTCCCATTACTTGTGCCCAGAGGCGCATAGAGTGTGGGCAGTCGGTTTAACATCACCCATCATGCAGATTTATATAGGGGTTATATAGACCCACTTCATGTGACGTATGCATTCTAAATTAGGTGCATGCGTGGAAAACAACAGAAGCAATCGTGTCAACGTAAGTGAGCGCTATTTCAGTCTCGATCCAGTAAAAAGTGACCATGAAAAGCTGTAAATGGACTGATTTGCAGAAATGGGACAGTGAGGAGGAGACTTAATGTAGCGTGGAAACTCATCCGTGGAACGCGGAAATACACGGAAACCTTCGTTAACAGGAGTACAGCAGCCCACCTACCTGCCCGTTCATAACAAGTAGTTATAAGCATCTAGAGACTTAATGCTTTTAGTTTTTTTTTTGTATATATACAAATCAGATATTTTCTACACCGAGCATGCGCACGCACGTCAGTCACGTGTCATGTTTGTGCACATTGAAATGAGTCTATAGGTTGCCCCGCTCATTCTCCAAGTTAAAACTTATTAAAAACCAGTTGAGGAGTACAGTGGGACAGGAGAGACTGAGTGGACTTGCCATATTGTCCATAGAGAATGAGAGAGCAAAGGAAATTGACATACAGAGCTTGTGGACGAGTTTGCGGAGCTCAGGCTTGTTGTATGCCCTTCAAATAGTGGTGAGTCTGCCTTCATATTGAAAATGTGTTTGTGAACATGTGGGCCGCTGTGTCAGTTTTTTACTCTACTTTATAGTTACTGATACGGCTCTGAGTTGAAATAGTTAAAGTGGGTGTCAAAATGATGTTGGTCGCTATCCGTGGTGCTGAAGCTTGTAAGCATGTTGTAAAATTATGTTATCATGACCTTATTATTTGGGTTTAAAGGGCCCGGTCATTTGTCCCGTGGAATGGCTCTGATTTGTTCCACTAGTTGCTCCTCCACATAGTAGTTTCCAATAAAATCCAACATTTCCCACAATCCTAAGCGCTTCTCTGTAGTCTTTGTACTCCTGGACGTGTTTTAAAGGTGTCGGTACTTTCGTAGCTCGTCTACCAGTCTACGTCTAAGTTTGTCTTTATCTCTCTTGCTCTGTTTCACCAGGCTGTGAAATGCAGTTCGGTGTTACATTTAATGCGTATAGAAACAATGCAGAGAAGTCCATGCGGTCGTTAAATTTGAGCTTTGCACTTAATTACTTAAATTATTGTTTGACCAGAGAGATGAGCTCTGATGTAAATTTTCTGTGTTCAAAATAGGGGACGGGACTCGGATAAGCAACCTGCTTCTCTCGTCTCCTTTTCGGCATGTACAAAAAAAAAGAAAAAAGAGAAAAAGAAAACTGTGAATGCAACCATGTCGGAAATAAACTGAATAAATAAATAAAATAAATAAATTCCACTTAATTGGCCTGGCGGACTCTGCACAGATGTCCATTAGAGTATGTTTGAGCCTTTAGGCTGCATTGAAAATGCACCTAGATGTGACCGTTGTTGTGTTTGTAGCAGTAAAATCCATAGTTCCAGTCAAAGTCAATGGGAGTGGCATTCTGTTTTATCACAAAGCAAATCGACACCTGCACAGATTGAGATTGCAAAAGGGTCTATTACAGGGATGCCATGTGTACGGGCCCGCATAACCATGGCAGATTGTACATCCATCTGGCCCGTGGTTGATATAGGAGTTTTTTTTTTTTTTAATCTAATGTTTAACGTAAGCTGTGTGATCGGAAACAGGAGCTGGGATGCCGAGCAGGGCTAGCAACCAAGCTCCAACCATCCTGGGTTCTAATGTCTGCTCCCTGGAGAACAAACTGGACTACCTGAAGCTGGATTTAAATGCAAGACAGGAGATGAGAGTGGCAGTGTTTGCATGAACACCAATAACAACTGGTGCAACAAAGGTGAGCAAGTCTCATGGTAAATGGTAAATGGACTTGATTTTATATAGCGCTTTATCACCACACTGAAGCAGTCTGAAAGCGCTTTACATACCACCTGAGCCACGGTCGCTCATGTCACTGCTCTCCTGATGTAGAACTACTGACTATAAAATGCAGACATTCTTCTCCCTGATTTGTTATAACTTTTGGCAGTCTATAAAACTCCGCATTTTTGACGATCTGACCGAATAATACAGCCAAAAACACGTCAATAACTCACCATTTCCTCTCAAAATTCGGGATTTGTGAACCTGCTCCTTATCTCCAAAATGGCGACTTCCGGTTGATGACGCTACGTGAAAACCCTCTGTATCGAAACATCTGAAAGGGTAATAGCAACACAGCGTCACTCTGTTGGATAGGCCACCTGTCCAGGGGCCTCATTTATGTGCCTAGGTAAGCACACTTCAGCTGGCGTATGCTAAAAACCAGGAAGTGCGTGCAATTTTTTTTTTTACGATTTATAAACGAGGGCACATGAACGTCCCACGCCGTTTATAAATCACAATCAACTCGAAGGTTGGTGCACGTGAAGAAACACCGTGCTCCGCCAATTTGGTGCCCATAAAATGTCCGGTGAACGCCCGAAATCAATATTCACTAATACGAATTTCATAGTGGACCGAGGGGGAAAAGGAGCAAATAAAACAAATTTCACTCAATGTGAGGTGGACGTATTAATTGTTGAGGTGGACACACGCAGAAGAGCGTAATTTGGTGACACAGTGTCCATTACGAATGATAGGAAGGCAGATCACGTTGTGTTGCATCATCAAACTGTGACAGGTGCAAAATAAACGATCACACATAAAAGCCGAGGAGAAAATGTGGATCAACTCTCCATAGGAAGAACATCTGTTCAACAGAGGAAGGAAAGGGGAGGAGCTCAGCCTCACAAAAAGCTGGATGATTAGTGGGGATCCCCTCTGTGTAACGGAGGTGGGGGACACGCAGAACCACCATATACAGTATATGCGCCAAAAACTTGGGATTAATCTCCGCAGCAGCTCATCTTCCTCCCATTGCAGCCTCCCTCCCACAGCCCCTCGTCCTCACGGGGGTCCTGCCTATAGGTTTTGCTGGACTCTGGTATCTTTCCCTCCAGAGTCTCGCGTGCACCATGTCCTCCAGCAGTGCCAAATACGCCATTGTACGTTTTTACGCATTAGATTCTGTTCCTTTTTATAACAGCTACAGGTGTTGCTGCCAATTGAACGGCAGTTTTGCGCAATGATCATGTGATTTTGATTACAATTATTATTATTATTATTAATAATAATAATAATAATAATAATAATATAATAATATAATAATAATAATAATATCTCGCCAGGTTTTTATTTTTTTTATAAATCCCAAACTTTGCTTATATGTGGCGTAGGCTTTCTTTTGTACGTACGCAGCGTTTATAAATGAGGCCCCAGGACTATACCTTTAACCTCGTGCCCTACAATAACTTATAGGGTTAGCAGACAGGTTTCAGGTTACTACTTTTATGATTTTACAGCAGTTTTTTTTTTTTTTTTTTTTTTTTTTACTACTTTATGACTTTAATGACCCATCCTTCAAAACGTTATATACTTTTCAGTGACACAAGACGCACATGATATAGTCCTTACATAACTTATCTCTACAAATGATGCCTTGGTGATTTATGGCTGCCGAAGAAACTATAAGAGCCAAAAATCCGAACAAGACTGTTAGTAATCGCACTTTTTTCATGTCCCCTCAGAGAGGTGAGCTCAGTGTGCAGGTGATCACATCACTAGGATTAACAGCCGCCTCAGAATACTCGACACATAAACAGGCAGTGAAATAGTTTACAGTAGCTCTTCTGCACCGAGAAACGGAGCATCACTCACTACACGTCCAAGAAGTCCCAGGGCCACGAAGGCTCCCTGAAGGTGTGGGCGGTCCTGAGGCCCCGCCCTCAGACCCTAAGCACGGCTCTGTCCTCGAGTCTCCGGACAGCAGCACCGGCAGAGCACGGCCTCGGACGCATGACACAAGTGCTTATTGTTCGACACTAACGTGAACTCTGGAATGGATAAAGAGGCAAGAGCCGAGTGGGGCAGTCCGATGCAGTTCGTGCTGGCTTGCGTCTCGTACGCCGTGGGGCTCGGAAACGTGTGGCGTTTCCCGTACCTCCTTCAGATGCACGGGGGAGGTGAGTGAGGTCCGCGCGCACTGTCACGCGCAGCCGCTCTACTCCTCAGTCCAGCTCGGCTTTCTGCCCCTCATGCTAAATGTTTCTCTTTCTCCACACTCTGTCAAGCTGCTGGAAATGTGTAATCAATCAATCAATCTATCTATCTATCTATCTATCTATCTATCCATCTATCTATCTATCTATCTATCTATCTATCTATCTATCTATCTATCTATCTATCTATCTATCTATCTATCTATCTTTAAACGGAACTTGTTTCCCCATTCCTAACTTGTAGAAAACAACAAGTTTGGCTTCAGAGTGACCTTTGATTTATGATAGGAATGTAGCGTTGGGCTTTGATTTTAAAAACACTTTATTACATCACAATAGAGTACTACTGTGCTATTGTGACCAAGCCGTTTATGGTCTACGCCTTTGATCAAGTATTCCAAAGGTAAGTCTATACAAAAATATTTTTTTAGTATAGTTCATAAAATAATATTGATATACTACATTTTCCTAATCAAAACAATAAATGTTTGAGGTCCTGCTGTGGGAAGCTAAAGACACACTGTGTGATTGCAGATGTCAACCAAGGCTTTATGCCAATGATTCTCAACTGGTGGGTTGGGACCCAAAAGTTGGTTGCAGACCTATACTGGGTAGGTCACAGTCAGAAATAAATAAATAATACGTAATGCCTCATGTTGGACTGGTCTTTTATTTTGGAAGAAACTTTTCTTTTGACAGGCATGCTGTGAAATGCATGTTGCTCAGGGAAAAAAAAAAAAAAAAAAAAAATATATATATATATATATTTTAACAGCCATTTTTGAAAAACTAACTTTGGTTAGTTGAGTTCTATATAAAAAAAAAAAAGTGTGTCGCGATTTAATGACCGTGGCAAAAGTGGGTCCCAAGAGAGACCAGTTGAGAACTGCTGCTTTAAGCAAAGTTGTGCTCATAATTGACATTGATGGTAAAGGTTTTAGTTTATTGTTTTTGTTTTGTTAAACAGTTGTTTGTACAGCTCTTATGTTCTTAACTGCATCACCACATTACTTTAATCACTTTTTACGGTGGCTGGGAAGTGTCAGGTGAATGCATTTAAAGAAATGAACACAAATGCAAAAAGGTCACAACACGAATGCAAAATGGCCACAACGGAAGTGTTTCCGACGGACCGGTATTACAGACGGACACGTTTCTGGCGGATGTTTTTAACCCACCAGAACAGAGAAGAACAAGAAGAAGACATCGAAATGCATATGAAAGTAAGTGAAAGTTGATTAGGATACTCTTATATTTTTCATATCGGGCTATCATATCATAATACCCGTCCGACTGTAATACCGGTCCGTCGGAAACACTTCTGTTGTGGCCGGTTTGCATTTGTGTTCGTTTCTGTAAATGCATTCACCTGACACTTCCCAGCCACCGTAACTTTTGGATAATTGGATGTTTGTTGGCAAATTAAAATGCAGGTGTGTTTCCATCAAATTTTAACCATTACTCACACAATGGCAGGAGTCCCATGTTGTATCATATAGCATTTGTTTTTGATTACATAAAGAGACACAAGGATTTAATACTAAAATTTATCATTATTTATCATTGTATGTACTTTCCCCTGCTGCCTAAGATGTATAATAGATTGGTAGAACTATTTGATTCTTCATCACAGTGATTGTGTCGGCTCTGTATTTACTTTGTCTTGTGTGTGTTCACTTTAACTGAAAAGTTTTGTCCTTCATTAGTAAATGTAGTTAAGTTTGTTCCTCTTCGTGCATCTCAGTAATACCTAGGGATGCACATTGTTAACCGGTTTCGTTTGGGAACCGGTTCTTTGTCAAATGATTCTTTGGAATCGCTAACAAAAAGTCTTTACGATTCCGCTATTGATTGTTCTCGGGCTTCACTGTAAACAAACGCACCCCACTCGAAAATTTGCGATGATGTCACACACACACAAGCTGCTGCAGAGCTGAGCTGCTTCATGCGATGCCACAGAAAAGGCCCCAAAGTTAAGATAAATACGTACTGTTGTTTATGGAGGTCTCCTTTATATATGTCTGATGTGTGTGGAATATGATATTCACCGCTGGTCATGCCAGAGGTGAACTTACTCACATGAGATCAGATCAGTATGATATTCCAAATGAGGTGTTACACAGAAAGCTATTGACGAGCTGACTAGTGGGCTTTGGCGGTGAAATGATAACTTAACTACAAGTTATGTGTGCGTAAATGAAAGCGTGAGTTCCCACTAGGGCTGAACAATTTTGGAAAATATTCTAATTGCGATTTTTTTCCTCAATATTGCGATTTAATATGCAGTTATTTTTCAAGGGCCTCTTGTCATGTATTTTTCAATGAACACAAGCAATAAATCTGTTTCATAATAAACAATTTCAGATCTATTTAAACTTTAGATAAATATAAATATAAATTTTAAAGCACAGATTACAACAATAAAGCAAACAAATCTGTGGTTTTACCTCTTCATCATATCTAACTAACTTCACGTTTCATGAAACATGTTAACATGTGGACTACACTCCTTAAACACTCTCTGAACTTAACAGGACAGTACAAGACAGGACCAAGAAAAAAAAACGCAGCCTTTGCAATTGCGTTTTATGATATCGCGAAATATCGCAAATGCAATTAATCGTTCAGGCCTAGTACCCAACTCTTGCATAGTTTGTCATATTGTTGGTGTTTAGGGCTGCCAACTTTGGTCGTTTAGTCGACTAATTGGTTGATGCCGTCGTGGTTGACCAAGATTTTCATTGGTCGACCAGCAATGGTATCAGTTAAAATACCGTTTAAAGAAAAAATACAATGTGCCTATATTGGTGATAAGGATTAAATATCAGTATAATTTATTTAATGCCTAAACATGATTCTTTGTCCAGCAACAGCTCTGTGTAAGTGCGTTCTGCGCTGGCAAAAAAAAAGAAAAAAAAAGTGTTGTGCTTCAGCTGACAGTGCGCTGTCCTCAGAGCAGATCAGAGAGGGAATGAATTAAGACAGGCTTGAAACAAGCATCCACTGTTAAATCAATCCTTTTTCTGCACAATAACATAAATGATCCTTATATTTGATATGTGGATTGTGTAAACAGAT